>NW_026704061.1:0-300000 GCF_958295425.1 Solea solea
CACATCCAAACAGTGAAATCATTGCAAAATCAAACACTGAGGTTACAGAAGTATATCTTATAAGATGTTAACTTTATTTGTGAGGTTTATGTTATGGGACAGTAGAAAATTGAAAAAAATCAGAAAACAGCCGTATACTTGCTGAATGTGCACAAAACAGAAACAAATAGAAAAACACATCCAAACAGTGAAATCATTGCAAAATCAAACACTTACGGCATATAACTATATCTTATAAGATGTTAACTTTATTTGTGAGGTTTATGTTATGGGACAGTAGAAAAGTAAAAAAAATCAGAAAACAGCCGTATACTTGCTGAATGTGCAAAACAAAAGACACAAATAGAAAAACACATCCAAACAGTGAAATCATTGCAAAATCAAACAGAAGTATATCTTATAAGATGTTAACTTTATTTGTGAGGTTTATGTTATGGGACAGTAGAAAATTGAAAAAAATCAGAAAACAGCCGTATACTTGCTGAATGTGCACAACAAAAGACACAAATAGAAAAACACATCCAAACAGTGAAATCATTGCAAAATCAAACACTGACGGCATATAACTATATCTTATAAGATGTTAACTTTATTTGTGAGGTTTATGTTATGGGACAGTAGAAAATTGAAAAAAATCAGAAAACAGCCGTATACTTGCTGAATGCGCACAACAAAAGACACAAATAGAAAAACACATCCAAACAGTGAAATCATTGCAAAATCAAACACTGACGGCATATAACTATATCTTATAAGATTTTAACTTTATTTGTGAGGTTTATGTTATGGGACAGTAGAAATTTGAAAAAAATCAGAAAACAGCCGTATACTTGCTGAATGTGCACAAAAACAGACACAAATAGAAAAACACATCCAAACAGTGAAATCATTGCAAAATCAAACACTGAGGTTACAGAAGTATATCTTATAAGATGTTAACTTTATTTGTGAGGTTTATGTTATGGGACAGTAGAAAATTTAAAAAAATCAGAAAACAGCCGTATACTTGCTGAATGTGCACAACAAAAGACACAAATAGAAAAACACATCCAAACAGTGAAATCATTGCAAAATCAAACACTGAGGTTACAGAAGTATATCTTATAAGATGTTAACTTTATTTGTGAGGTTTATGTTATGGGACAGTAGAAAATTGAAAAAAATCAGAAAACAGCCGTACACTTGCTGAATGTGCACAACAAAAGACACAAATAGAAAAACACATCCAAACAGTGAAATCATTGCAAAATCAAACACTGAGGTTACAGAAGTATATCTTATAAGATGTTAACTTTATTTGTGAGGTTTATGTTATGGGACAGTAGAAAATTGAAAAAAATCAGAAAACAGCCGTATACTTGCTGAATGTGCACAAAACAGAAACAAATAGAAAAACACATCCAAACAGTGAAATCATTGCAAAATCAAACACTTACGGCATATAACTATATCTTATAAGATGTTAACTTTATTTGTGAGGTTTATGTTATGGGACAGTAGAAAAGTAAAAAAAATCAGAAAACAGCCGTATACTTGCTGAATGTGCAAAACAAAAGACACAAATAGAAAAACACATCCAAACAGTGAAATCATTGCAAAATCAAACAGAAGTATATCTTATAAGATGTTAACTTTATTTGTGAGGTTTATGTTATGGGACAGTAGAAAATTGAAAAAAATCAGAAAACAGCCGTATACTTGCTGAATGTGCACAACAAAAGACACAAATAGAAAAACACATCCAAACAGTGAAATCATTGCAAAATCAAACACTGAGGTTACAGAAGTATATCTTATAAGATGTTAACTTTATTTGTGAGGTTTATGTTATGGGACATTAGAAAATTTAAAAAAATCAGAAAACAGCCGTATACTTGCTGAATGTGCACAAAAACAGACACACATAGAAAAACACATCCAAACAGTGAAATCATTGCAAAATCAAACACTGAGGTTACAGAAGTATATCTTATAAGATGTTAACTTTATTTGTGAGGTTAATGTTATGGGACAGTAGAAAATTGAAAAAAATCAGAAAACAGCCGTATACTTGCTGAATGTGCACAAAAACAGACACAAATAGAAAAACACATCCAAACAGTGAAATCATTGCAAAATCAAACACTGAAGGCATAAAACTATATCTCATAAGATTTTAACTTTATTTGTGAGGTTTATGTTATGGGACAGTAGAAAATTGAAAAAAACCAGAAAACAGCCGTATACTTGCTGAATTCGCACAAAAACAGACACAAATAGAAAAACACATCCAAACAGTAAAATCATTGCAAAATCAAACACTGAGGTTACAGAAGTATATCTTATAAGATGTTAACTTTATTTGTGAGGTTTATGTTATGGGACAGTAGAAAATTGAAAAAAATCAGAAAACAGCCGTATACTTGCTGAATGTGCACAAAACAGACACAAATAGAAAAACACATCCAAACAGTGAAATCATTGCAAAATCAAACACTGACGGCATATAACTATATCTTATAAGATGTTAACTTCATTTGTGAGGTTTATGTTATGGGACAGTAGAAAATTGAAAAAAATCAGTCGATACTTGCTGAATGTGCACAACAAAAGACACAAATAGAAAAACACATCCAAACAGTGAAATCATTGCAAAATCAAACACTGAGGTTACAGAAGTATATCTTATAAGATGTTAACTTTATTTGTGAGGTTTATGTTATGGGACATTCGAAAATTGAAAAAAATCAGAAAACAGCCGTATACTTGCTGAATGTGCACAAAAACAGACACAAATAGAAAAACACATCCAAACAGTGAAATCATTGCAAAATCAAACACTGAAGGCATATAACTATATCTTATAAGATTTTAACTTTATTTGTGAGGTTTATGTTATGGGACAGTAGAAAATTGAAAAAAATCAGAAAACAGCCGTATACTTGCTGAATGCGCACAAAAACAGACACAAATAGAAAAACACATCCAAACAGTGAAATCATTGCAGAATCAAACACTGAAGGCATATAACTATATCTTATAAGATGTTAACTTTATTTGTGAGGTTTATGTTATGGGACAGTAGAAAATTGAAAAAAATCAGAAAACAGCCGTATACTTGCTGAATGTGCACAAAAACAGACACAAATAGAAAAACACATCCAAACAGTGAAATCATTGCAAAATCAAACACTGAAGGCATATAACTATATCTTATAAGATTTTAACTTTATTTGTGAGGTTTATGTTATGGGACAGTAGAAAATTGAAAAAAATCAGAAAACAGCCGTATACTTGCTGAATGTGCACAACAAAAGACACAAATAGAAAAACACATCCAAACAGTGAAATCATTGCAAAATCAAACACTGAGGGTACAGAAGTATATCTTATAAGATGTTAACTTTATTTGTGAGGTTTATGTTATGGGACAGTAGAAAACTGAAAAAAATCAGAAAACAGCCGTATACTTGCTGAATGTGCACAACAAAAGACACAAATAGAAAAACACATCCAAACAGTGAAATCATTGCAAAATCAAACACTGAAGGCATATAACTATATCTTATAAGATTTTAACTTTATTTGTGAGGTTTATGTTATGGGACAGTAGAAAATTGAAAAAAATCAGAAAACAGCCGTATACTTGCTGAATGTGCACAAAAACAGACACAAATAGAAAAACACATCTAAATAGTGAAATCATTGCAAAATCAAAAACTGACGGCATATAACTATATCTTATAAGATTTTAACTTTATTTGTGAGGTTTATGTTATGGGACAGTAGAAAATTGAAAAAAATCAGAAAACAGCCGTATACTTGCTGAATGTGCACAACAAAAGACACAAATAGAAAAACACATCCAAACAGTGAAATCATTGCAAAATCAAACACTGAGGTTACAGAAGTATATCTTATAAGATGTTAACTTTATTTGTGAGGTTTATGTTATGGGACATTCGAAAATTGAAAAAAATCAGAAAACAGCCGTATACTTGCTGAATGTGCACAAAAACAGACACAAATAGAAAAACACATCCAAACAGTGAAATCATTGCAAAATCAAACACTGAAGGCATATAACTATATCTTATAAGATTTTAACTTTATTTGTGAGGTTTATGTTATGGGACAGTAGAAAATTGAAAAAAATCAGAAAACAGCCGTATACTTGCTGAATGTGCACAAAAACAGACACAAATAGAAAAACACATCCAAACAGTGAAATCATTGCAAAATCAAACACTGAAGGCATATAACTATATCTTATAAGATGTTAACTTTATTTGTGAGGTTTATGTTATGGGACAGTAGAAAATTGAAAAAAATCAGAAAACAGCCGTATACTTGCTGAATGTGCACAACAAAAGACACAAATAGAAAAACACATCCAAACAGTGAAATCATTGCAAAATCAAACACTGAAGGCATATAACTATATCTTATAAGATTTTAACTTTATTTGTGAGGTTTATGTTATGGGACATTCAAAAATTGAAAAAAATCAGAAAACAGCCGTATACTTGCTGAATGTGCACAAAAACAGACACAAATAGAAAAACACATCCAAACAGTGAAATCATTGCAAAATCAAACACTGAAGGCATATAACTATATCTTATAAGATGTTAACTTTATTTGTGAGGTTTATGTTATGGGACAGTAGAAAATTGAAAAAAATCAGAAAACAGCCGTATACTTGCTGAATGTGCACAACAAAAGACACAAATAGAAAAACACATCCAAACAGTGAAATCATTGCAAAATCAAACACTGAAGGCATATAACTATATCTTATAAGATGTTAACTTTATTTGTGAGGTTTATGTTATGGGACAGTAGAAAATTGAAAAAAATCAGAAAACAGCCGTATACTTGCTGAATGTGCACAACAAAAGACACAAATAGAAAAACACATCCAAACAGTGAAATCATTGCAAAATCAAACACTGAAGGCATATAACTATATCTTATAAGATTTTAACTTTATTTGTGAGGTTTATGTTATGGGACATTCGAAAATTGAAAAAAATCAGAAAACAGCCGTATACTTGCTGAATGTGCACAAAAACAGACACAAATAGAAAAACACATCCAAACAGTGAAATCATTGCAAAATCAAACACTGAAGGCATATAACTATATCTTATAAGATGTGAACTTTATTTGTGAGGTTTATGTTATGGGACAGTAGAAAATTGAAAAAAATCAGAAAACAGCCGTATACTTGCCGAATGTGCACAACAAAAGACACAAATAGAAAAACACATCCAAACAGTGAAATCATTGCAAAATCAAACACTGAGGGTACAGAAGTATATCTTATAAGATGTTAACTTTATTTGTGAGGTTTATGTTATGGGACATTCGAAAATTGAAAAAAATCAGAAAACAGCCGTATACTTGCTGAATGTGCACAAAAACAGACACAAATAGAAAAACACATCCAAACAGTGAAATCATTGCAAAATCAAACACTGAAGGCATATAACTATATCTTATAAGATTTTAACTTTATTTGTGAGGTTTATGTTATGGGACAGTAGAAAATTGAAAAAAATCAGAAAACAGCCGTATACTTGCTGAATGTGCACAAAAACAGACACAAATAGAAAAACACATCCAAACAGTGAAATCATTGCAAAATCAAACACTGAAGGCATATAACTATATCTTATAAGATGTTAACTTTATTTGTGAGGTTTATGTTATGGGACAGTAGAAAATTGAAAAAAATCAGAAAACAGCCGTATACTTGCTGAATGTGCACAACAAAAGACACAAATAGAAAAACACATCCAAACAGTGAAATCATTGCAAAATCAAACACTGAAGGCATATAACTATATCTTATAAGATTTTAACTTTATTTGTGAGGTTTATGTTATGGGACATTCAAAAATTGAAAAAAATCAGAAAACAGCCGTATACTTGCTGAATGTGCACAAAAACAGACACAAATAGAAAAACACATCCAAACAGTGAAATCATTGCAAAATCAAACACTGAAGGCATATAACTATATCTTATAAGATGTTAACTTTATTTGTGAGGTTTATGTTATGGGACATTCGAAAATTGAAAAAAATCAGAAAACAGCCGTATACTTGCTGAATGTGCACAAAAACAGACACAAATAGAAAAACACATCCAAACAGTGAAATCATTGCAAAATCAAACACTGAAGGCATATAACTATATCTTATAAGATGTGAACTTTATTTGTGAGGTTTATGTTATGGGACAGTAGAAAATTGAAAAAAATCAGAAAACAGCCGTATACTTGCCGAATGTGCACAACAAAAGACACAAATAGAAAAACACATCCAAACAGTGAAATCATTGCAAAATCAAACACTGAGGGTACAGAAGTATATCTTATAAGATGTTAACTTTATTTGTGAGGTTTATGTTATGGGACATTCGAAAATTGAAAAAAATCAGAAAACAGCCGTATACTTGCTGAATGTGCACAAAAACAGACACAAATAGAAAAACACATCCAAACAGTGAAATCATTGCAAAATCAAACACTGAAGGCATATAACTATATCTTATAAGATTTTAACTTTATTTGTGAGGTTTATGTTATGGGACAGTAGAAAATTGAAAAAAATCAGAAAACAGCCGTATACTTGCTGAATGTGCACAAAAACAGACACAAATAGAAAAACACATCCAAACAGTGAAATCATTGCAAAATCAAACACTGAAGGCATATAACTATATCTTATAAGATGTTAACTTTATTTGTGAGGTTTATGTTATGGGACAGTAGAAAATTGAAAAAAATCAGAAAACAGCCGTATACTTGCTGAATGTGCACAACAAAAGACACAAATAGAAAAACACATCCAAACAGTGAAATCATTGCAAAATCAAACACTGAAGGCATATAACTATATCTTATAAGATTTTAACTTTATTTGTGAGGTTTATGTTATGGGACATTCAAAAATTGAAAAAAATCAGAAAACAGCCGTATACTTGCTGAATGTGCACAAAAACAGACACAAATAGAAAAACACATCCAAACAGTGAAATCATTGCAAAATCAAACACTGAAGGCATATAACTATATCTTATAAGATGTTAACTTTATTTGTGAGGTTTATGTTATGGGACAGTAGAAAATTGAAAAAAATCAGAAAACAGCCGTATACTTGCTGAATGTGCACAACAAAAGACACAAATAGAAAAACACATCCAAACAGTGAAATCATTGCAAAATCAAACACTGAAGGCATATAACTATATCTTATAAGATGTTAACTTTATTTGTGAGGTTTATGTTATGGGACAGTAGAAAATTGAAAAAAATCAGAAAACAGCCGTATACTTGCTGAATGTGCACAACAAAAGACACAAATAGAAAAACACATCCAAACAGTGAAATCATTGCAAAATCAAACACTGAGGGTACAGAAGTATATCTTATAAGATGTTAACTTTATTTGTGAGGTTTATGTTATGGGACAGTAGAAAATTGAAAAAAATCAGAAAACAGCTGTATACTTGCTGAATGAGCACAACAAAAGACACAAATAGAAAAACACATCCAAACAGTGAAATCATTGCAAAATCAAACACTGAAGGCATATAACTATATCTTATAAGATGTGAACTTTATTTGTGAGGTTTATGTTATGGGACAGTAGAAAATTGAAAAAAATCAGAAAACAGCCGTATACTTGCTGAATGTGCACAACAAAAGACACAAATAGAAAAACACATCCAAACAGTGAAATCATTGCAAAATCAAACCCTGAAGGCATATAACTATATCTTATACGATTTTAACTTTATTTGTGAGGTTTATGTTATGGGACAGTAGAAAATTGAAAAAAATCAGAAAACAGCCGTATACTTGCCGAATGTGCACAAAAACAGACACAAATAGAAAAACACATCCAAACAGTGAAATCATTGCAAAATCAGACACTGAAGGCATATAACTATATCTTATAAGATGTTAACTTTATTTGTGAGGTTTATGTTATGCGACAGTAGAAAATTGAAAAAAATCAGAAAACAGCCGTATACTTGCTGAATGCGCACAAAAACAGACACAAATAGAAAAACACATCCAAACAGTGAAATCATTGCAAAATCAAACACTGACGGCATATAACTATATCTTATAAGATTTTAACTTTATTTGTGAGGTTTATGTTATGGGACAGTAGAAAATTGAAAAAAATCAGAAAACAGCCGTATACTTGCTGAATGTGCACAAAACAGACACAAATAGAAAAACACATCCAAACAGTGAAATCATTGCAAAATCAAACACTGAGGTTACAGAAGTATATCTTATAAGATTTTAACTTTATTTGTGAGGTTTATGTTATGGGACAGTAGAAAATTGAAAAAAATCAGAAAACAGCCGTATACTTGCCGAATGTGCACAAAAACAGACACAAATAGAAAAACACATCCAAACAGTGAAATCATTGCAAAATCAAACACTGAGGTTACAGAAGTATATCTTATAAGATTTTAACTTTATTTGTGAGGTTTATGTTATGGGACAGTAGAAAATTGAAAAAAATCAGAAAACAGCCATATACTTGCTGAATGTGCACAAAAACAGACACAAATAGAAAAACACATCTAAATAGTGAAATCATTGCAAAATCAAACACTGACGGCATATAACTATATCTTATAAGATTTTAACTTTATTTGTGAGGTTTATGTTATGGGACAGTAGAAAATTGAAAAAAATCAGAAAACAGCCGTATACTTGCTGAATGTGCACAACAAAAGACACAAATAGAAAAACACATCCAAACAGTGAAATCATTGCAAAATCAAACACTGAGGTTACAGAAGTATATCTTATAAGATGTTAACTTTATTTGTGAGGTTTATGTTATGGGACATTCGAAAATTGAAAAAAATCAGAAAACAGCCGTATACTTGCTGAATGTGCACAACAAAAGACACAAATAGAAAAACACATCCAAACAGTGAAATCATTGCAAAATCAAACACTGAAGGCATATAACTATATCTTATAAGATTTTAACTTTATTTGTGAGGTTTATGTTATGGGACAGTAGAAATTTGAAAAAAATCAGAAAACAGCCGTACACTTGCTGAATGTGCACAACAAAAGACACAAATAGAAAAACACATCCAAACAGTGAAATCATTGCAAAATCAAACACTGAGGGTACAGAAGTATATCTTATAAGATGTTAACTTTATTTGTGAGGTTTATGTTATGGGACAGTAGAAAATTGAAAAAAATCAGAAAACAGCCGTATACTTGCTGAATGTGCACAACAAAAGACACAAATAGAAAAACACATCCAAACAGTGAAATCATTGCAAAATCAAACACTGACGGCATATAACTATATCTTATAAGATGTTAACTTTATTTGTGAGGTTTATGTTATGGGACAGTAGAAAATTGAAAAAAATCAGAAAACAGCCGTATACTTGCTGAATGCGCACAAAAACAGACACAAATAGAAAAACACATCCAAACAGTGAAATCATTGCAAAATCAAACACTGAAGGCATATAACTATATCTTATAAGATGTTAACTTTATTTGTGAGGTTTATGTTATGGGACAGTAGAAAATTGAAAAAAATCAGAAAACAGCCGTATACTTGCTGAATGAGCACAAAAACAGACACAAATAGAAAAACACATCCAAACAGTGAAATCATTGCAAAATCAAACACTGAGGTTACAGAATTATATCTTATAAGATTTTAACTTTATTTGTGAGGTTTATGTTATGGGACAGTAGAAAATTGAAAAAAATCAGAAAACAGCCGTATACTTGCTGAATGTGCACAACAAAAGACACAAATAGAAAAACACATCCAAACAGTGAAATCATTGCAAAATCAAACACTGAGGTTACAGAAGTATATCTTATAAGATGTTAACTTTATTTGTGAGGTTTATGTTATGGGCGAGGAGAAAATTGAAAAAAATCAGAAAACAGCCGTATACTTGCTGAATGTGCACAAAACAGACACAAATAGAAAAACACATCCAAACAGTGAAATCATTGCAAAATCAAACACTGAAGGCATATAACTATATCTCATAAGATTTTAACTTTATTTGTGAGGTTTATGTTATGGGACAGTAGAAAATTGAAAAAAACCAGAAAACAGCCGTATACTTGCTGAATGTGCACAACAAAAGACACAAATAGAAAAACACATCCAAACAGTGAAATCATTGCAAAATCAAACACTGACGGCATATAACTATATCTTATAAGATGTTAACTTATTTTGTGAGGTTTATGTTATGGGACAGTAGAAAATTGAAAAAAATCAGAAAACAGCCGTATACTTGCTGAATGTGCACAAAACAGACACAAATAGAAAAACACATCCAAACAGTGAAATCATTGCAAAATCAAACACTGAGGTTACAGAAGTATATCTTATAGATTTTAACTTTATTTGTGAGGTTTATGTTATGGGACAGTAGAAAATTGAAAACAATCAGAAAACAGCCGTATACTTGCTGAATGTGCACAAAAACAGACACAAATAGAAAAACACATCTAAATAGTGAAATCATTGCAAAATCAAACACTGACGGCATATAACTATATCTTATAAGATTTTAACTTTATTTGTGAGGTTTATGTTATGGGACAGTAGAAAATTGAAAAAAATCAGAAAACAGCCGTATACTTGCTGAATGTGCACAACAAAAGACACAAATAGAAAAACACATCCAAACAGTGAAATCATTGCAAAATCAAACACTGAGGTTACAGAAGTATATCTTATAAGATGTTAACTTTATTTGTGAGGTTTATGTTATGGGACATTCGAAAATTGAAAAAAATCAGAAAACAGCCGTATACTTGCTGAATGTGCACAAAAACAGACACAAATAGAAAAACACATCCAAACAGTGAAATCATTGCAAAATCAAACACTGAAGGCATATAACTATATCTTATAAGATGTTAACTTTATTTGTGAGGTTTATGTTATGGGACAGTAGAAAATTGAAAAAAATCAGAAAACAGCCGTATACTTGCTGAATGCGCACAAAAACAGACACAAATAGAAAAACACATCCAAACAGTGAAATCATTGCAAAATCAAACACTGACGGCATATAACTATATCTTATAAGATGTTAACTTTATTTGTGAGGTTTATGTTATGGGACAGTAGAAAATTGAAAAAAATCAGAAAACAGCCGTATACTTGCTGAATGTGCACAAAACAGACACAAATAGAAAAACACATCCAAACAGTGAAATCATTGCAAAATCAAACACTGAGGTTACAGAAGTATATCTTATAAGATTTTAACTTTATTTGTGAGGTTTATCTTATGGGACAGTAGAAAATTGAAAAAAATCAGAAAACAGCCATATACTTGCTGAATGTGCACAACAAAAGACACAAATAGAAAAACACATCCAAACAGTGAAATCATTGCAAAATCAAACCCTGAAGGCATATAACTATATCTTATAAGATTTTAACTTTATTTGTGAGGTTTATGTTATGGGACAGTAGAAAATTGAAAAAAATCAGAAAACAGCCGTATACTTGCTGAATGTGCACAACAAAAGACACAAATAGAAATACACATCCAAACAGTGAAATCATTGCAAAATCAAACACTGAAGGCATATAACTATATCTTATAAGATGTGAACTTTATTTGTGAGGTTTATGTTATGGGACAGTAGAAAATTGAAAAAAATCAGAAAACAGCCGTACACTTGCTGAATGTGCACAACAAAAGACACAAATAGAAAAACACATCCAAACAGTGAAATCATTGCAAAATCAAACCCTGAAGGCATATAACTATATCTTATAAGATTTTAACTTTATTTGTGAGGTTTATGTTATGGGACAGTAGAAAATTGAAAAAAATCAGAAAACAGCCGTATACTTGCCGAATGTGCACAAAAACAGACACAAATAGAAAAACACATCCAAACAGTGAAATCATTGCAAAATCAGACACTGAAGGCATATAACTATATCTTATAAGATGTTAACTTTATTTGTGAGGTTTATGTTATGGGACATTCGAAAATTGAAAAAAATCAGAAAACATCCGTATACTTGCTGAATGTGCACAAAAACAGACACAAATAGAAAAACACATCCAAACAGTGAAATCATTGCAAAATCAAACACTGAAGGCATATAACTATATCTTATAAGATGTTAACTTCATTTGTGAGGTTTATGTTATGGGACAGTAGAAAATTGATAAAAATCAGAAAACAGCCGTATACTTGCTGAATGTGCACAAAACAGACACAAATAGAAAAGCACATCCAAACAGTGAAATCATTGCAAAATCTAACACTGAGGTTACAGAAGTATATCTTATAAGATGTTAACTTTATTTGTGAGGTTTATGTTATGGGACAGTAGAAAATTGAAAAAAATCAGAAAACAGCCGTATACTTGCTGAATGTGCACAAAAACAGACACAAATAGAAAAACACATCCAAACAGTGAAATCATTGCAAAATCAAACACTGAAGGCATATAACTATATCTTATAAGATTTTAACTTTATTTGTGAGGTTTATGTTATGGGACAGTAGAAAACTGAAAAAAATCAGAAAACAGCCGTATACTTGCTGAATGTGCACAACAAAAGACACAAATAGAAAAACACATCCAAACAGTGAAATCATTGCAAAATCAAACACTGAGGGTACAGAAGTATATCTTATAAGATGTTAACTTTATTTGTGAGGTTTATGTTATGGGACAGTAGAAAACTGAAAAAAATCAGAAAACAGCCGTATACTTGCTGAATGTGCACAACAAAAGACACAAATAGAAAAACACATCCAAACAGTGAAATCATTGCAAAATCAAACACTGAAGGCATATAACTATATCTTATAAGATTTTAACTTTATTTGTGAGGTTTATGTTATGGGACAGTAGAAATTTGAAAAAAATCAGAAAACAGCCGTACACTTGCTGAATGTGCACAACAAAAGACACAAATAGAAAAACACATCCAAACAGTGAAATCATTGCAAAATCAAACACTGAGGGTACAGAAGTATATCTTATAAGATGTTAACTTTATTTGTGAGGTTTATGTTATGGGACAGTAGAAAATTGAAAAAAATCAGAAAACAGCCGTATACTTGCTGAATGTGCACAACAAAAGACACAAATAGAAAAACACATCCAAACAGTGAAATCATTGCAAAATCAAACACTGACGGCATATAACTATATCTTATAAGATGTTAACTTTATTTGTGAGGTTTATGTTATGGGACAGTAGAAAATTGAAAAAAATCAGAAAACAGCCGTATACTTGCTGAATGCGCACAAAAACAGACACAAATAGAAAAACACATCCAAACAGTGAAATCATTGCAAAATCAAACACTGAAGGCATATAACTATATCTTATAAGATGTTAACTTTATTTGTGAGGTTTATGTTATGGGACAGTAGAAAATTGAAAAAAATCAGAAAACAGCCGTATACTTGCTGAATGAGCACAAAAACAGACACAAATAGAAAAACACATCCAAACAGTGAAATCATTGCAAAATCAAACACTGAGGTTACAGAAGTATATCTTATAAGATTTTAACTTTATTTGTGAGGTTTATCTTATGGGACAGTAGAAAATTGAAAAAAATCAGAAAACAGCCGTATACTTGCTGAATGTGCACAACAAAAGACACAAATAGAAAAACAAATCCAAACAGTGAAATCATTGCAAAATCAAACACTGAGGTTACAGAAGTATATCTTATAAGATGTTAACTTTATTTGTGAGGTTTATGTTATGGGACAGTAGAAAATTGAAAAAAATCAGAAAACAGCCGTATACTTGCTGAATGTGCACAACAAAAGACACAAATAGAAAAACACATCCAAACAGTGAAATCATTGCAAAATCAAACACTGAGGTTACAGAAGTATATCTTATAAGATGTTAACTTTATTTGTGAGGTTTATGTTATGGGCGAGGAGAAAATTGAAAAAAATCAGAAAACAGCCGTATACTTGCTGAATGTGCACAAAACAGACACAAATAGAAAAACACATCCAAACAGTGAAATCATTGCAAAATCAAACACTGAAGGCATATAACTATATCTCATAAGATTTTAACTTTATTTGTGAGGTTTATGTTATGGGACAGTAGAAAATTGAAAAAAACCAGAAAACAGCCGTATACTTGCTGAATGTGCACAACAAAAGACACAAATAGAAAAACACATCCAAACAGTGAAATCATTGCAAAATCAAACACTGACGGCATATAACTATATCTTATAAGATGTTAACTTTATTTGTGAGGTTTATGTTATGGGACAGTAGAAAATTGAAAAAAATCAGAAAACAGCCGTATACTTGCTGAATGCGCACAAAAACAGACACAAATAGAAAAACACATCCAAACAGTGAAATCATTGCAAAATCAAACACTGAAGGCATATAACTATATCTTATAAGATGTTAACTTTATTTGTGAGGTTTATGTTATGGGACAGTAGAAAATTGAAAAAAATCAGAAAACAGCCGTATACTTGCTGAATGAGCACAAAAACAGACACAAATAGAAAAACACATCCAAACAGTGAAATCATTGCAAAATCAAACACTGACGGCATATAACTATATCTTATAAGATGTTAACTTTATTTGTGAGGTTTATGTTATGGGACAGTAGAAAATTGAAAAAAATCAGAAAACAGCCGTATACTTGCTGAATGTGCACAAAACAGACACAAATAGAAAAACACATCCAAACAGTGAAATCATTGCAAAATCAAACACTGAGGTTACAGAAGTATATCTTATAAGATTTTAACTTTATTTGTGAGGTTTATCTTATGGGACAGTAGAAAATTGAAAAAAATCAGAAAACAGCCGTATACTTGCTGAATGTGCACAACAAAAGACACAAATAGAAAAACACATCCAAACAGTGAAATCATTGCAAAATCAAACCCTGAAGGCATATAACTATATCTTATACGATTTTAACTTTATTTGTGAGGTTTATGTTATGGGACAGTAGAAAATTGAAAAAAATCAGAAAACAGCCGTATACTTGCCGAATGTGCACAAAAACAGACACAAATAGAAAAACACATCCAAACAGTGAAATCATTGCAAAATCAGACACTGAAGGCATATAACTATATCTTATAAGATGTTAACTTTATTTGTGAGGTTTATGTTATGCGACAGTAGAAAATTGAAAAAAATCAGAAAACAGCCGTATACTTGCTGAATGCGCACAAAAACAGACACAAATAGAAAAACACATCCAAACAGTGAAATCATTGCAAAATCAAACACTGACGGCATATAACTATATCTTATAAGATTTTAACTTTATTTGTGAGGTTTATGTTATGGGACAGTAGAAAATTGAAAAAAATCAGAAAACAGCCGTATACTTGCTGAATGTGCACAACAAAAGACACAAATAGAAATACACATCCAAACAGTGAAATCATTGCAAAATCAAACACTGAAGGCATATAACTATATCTTATAAGATGTGAACTTTATTTGTGAGGTTTATGTTATGGGACAGTAGAAAATTGAAAAAAATCAGAAAACAGCCGTACACTTGCTGAATGTGCACAACAAAAGACACAAATAGAAAAACACATCCAAACAGTGAAATCATTGCAAAATCAAACTCTGAAGGCATATAACTATATCTTATAAGATTTTAACTTTATTTGTGAGGTTTATGTTATGGGACAGTAGAAAATTGAAAAAAATCAGAAAACAGCCGTATACTTGCTGAATGTGCACAAAAACAGACACAAATAGAAAAACACATCTAAATAGTGAAATCATTGCAAAATCAAACACTGACGGCATATAACTATATCTTATAAGATTTTAACTTTATTTGTGAGGTTTATGTTATGGGACAGTAGAAAATTGAAAAAAATCAGAAAACAGCCGTATACTTGCTGAATGTGCACAACAAAAGACACAAATAGAAAAACACATCCAAACAGTGAAATCATTGCAAAATCAAACACTGAGGTTACAGAAGTATATCTTATAAGATGTCAACTTTATTTGTGAGGTTTATGTTATGGGACATTCGAAAATTGAAAAAAATCAGAAAACAGCCGTATACTTGCTGAATGTGCACAAAAACAGACACAAATAGAAAAACACATCCAAACAGTGAAATCATTGCAAAATCAAACACTGAAGGCATATAACTATATCTTATAAGATTTTAACTTTATTTGTGAGGTTTATGTTATGGGACAGTAGAAAATTGAAAAAAATCAGAAACAGCCGTATACTTGCTGAATGCGCACAAAAACAGACACAAATAGAAAAACACATCCAAACAGTGAAATCATTGCAAAATCAAACACTGAAGGCATATAACTATATCTTATAAGATTTTAACTTTATTTGTGAGGTTTATGTTATGGGACATTCGAAAATTGAAAAAAATCAGAAAACATCCGTATACTTGCTGAATGTGCACAAAAACAGACACAAATAGAAAAACACATCCAAACAGTGAAATCATTGCAAAATCAAACCCTGAAGGCATATAACTATATCTTATAAGATTTTAACTTTATTTGTGAGGTTTATGTTATGGGACAGTAGAAAATTGAAAAAAATCAGAAAACAGCCGTATACTTGCCGAATGTGCACAAAACAGACACAAATAGAAAAACACATCCAAACAGTGAAATCATTGCAAAATCAAACACTGACGGCATATAACTATATCTTATAAGATGTTAACTTCATTTGTGAGGTTTATGTTATGCGACAGTAGAAAATTGAAAAAAATCAGAAAACAGCCGTATACTTGCTGAATGCGCACAACAAAAGACACAAATAGAAAAACACATCCAAACAGTGAAATCATTGCAAAATCAAACACTGACGGCATATAACTATATCTTATAAGATGTTAACTTTATTTGTGAGGTTTATGTTATGGGACAGTAGAAAATTGAAAAAAATCAGAAAACAGCCGTATACTTGCTGAATGTGCACAACAAAAGACACAAATAGAAATACACATCCAAACAGTGAAATCATTGCAAAATCAAACACTGAAGGCATATAACTATATCTTATAAGATGTGAACTTTATTTGTGAGGTTTATGTTATGGGACAGTAGAAAATTGAAAAAAATCAGAAAACAGCCGTACACTTGCTGAATGTGCACAACAAAAGACACAAATAGAAAAACACATCCAAACAGTGAAATCATTGCAAAATCAAACACTGAGGTTACAGAAGTATATCTTATAAGATGTTAACTTTATTTGTGAGGTTTATGTTATGGGACAGTAGAAAATTGAAAAAAATCAGAAAACAGCCGTATACTTGCTGAATGTGCACAAAACAGAAACAAATAGAAAAACACATCCAAACAGTGAAATCATTGCAAAATCAAACACTTACGGCATATAACTATATCTTATAAGATGTTAACTTTATTTGTGAGGTTTATGTTATGGGACAGTAGAAAAGTAAAAAAAATCAGAAAACAGCCGTATACTTGCTGAATGTGCAAAACAAAAGACACAAATAGAAAAACACATCCAAACAGTGAAATCATTGCAAAATCAAACAGAAGTATATCTTATAAGATGTTAACTTTATTTGTGAGGTTTATGTTACGGGACAGTAGAAAATTGAAAAAAATCAGAAAACAGCCGTATACTTGCTGAATGTGCACAACAAAAGACACAAATAGAAAAACACATCCAAACAGTGAAATCATTGCAAAATCAAACACTGACGGCATATAACTATATCTTATAAGATGTTAACTTTATTTGTGAGGTTTATGTTATGGGACAGTAGAAAATTGAAAAAAATCAGAAAACAGCCGTATACTTGCTGAATGCGCACAACAAAAGACACAAATAGAAAAACACATCCAAACAGTGAAATCATTGCAAAATCAAACACTGACGGCATATAACTATATCTTATAAGATTTTAACTTTATTTGTGAGGTTTATGTTATGGGACAGTAGAAATTTGAAAAAAATCAGAAAACAGCCGTATACTTGCTGAATGTGCACAAAAACAGACACAAATAGAAAAACACATCCAAACAGTGAAATCATTGCAAAATCAAACACTGAGGTTACAGAAGTATATCTTATAAGATGTTAACTTTATTTGTGAGGTTTATGTTATGGGACAGTAGAAAATTTAAAAAAATCAGAAAACAGCCGTATACTTGCTGAATGTGCACAAAAACAGACACACATAGAAAAACACATCCAAACAGTGAAATCATTGCAAAATCAAAAACTGAGGTTACAGAAGTATATCTTATAAGATGTTAACTTTATTTGTGAGGTTAATGTTATGGGACATTCGAAAATTGAAAAAAATCAGAAAACATCCGTATACTTGCTGAATGTGCACAAAAACAGACACAAATAGAAAAACACATCCAAACAGTGAAATCATTGCAAAATCAAACACTGAAGGCATATAACTATATCTTATAAGATTTTAACTTTATTTGTGAGGTTTATGTTATGGGACAGTAGAAAATTGAAAAAAACCAGAAAACAGCCGTATACTTGCTGAATTCGCACAAAAACAGACACAAATAGAAAAACACATCCAAACAGTAAAATCATTGCAAAATCAAACACTGAGGTTACAGAAGTATATCTTATAAGATGTTAACTTTATTTGTGAGGTTTATGTTATGGGACAGTAGAAAATTGAAAAAAATCAGAAAACAGCCGTATACTTGCTGAATGTGCACAACAAAAGACACAAATAGAAAAACACATCCAAACAGTGAAATCATTGCAAAATCAAACCCTGAAGGCATATAACTATATCTCATACGATTTTAACTTTATTTGTGAGGTTTATGTTATGGGACAGTAGAAAATTGAAAAAAATCAGAAAACAGCCGTATACTTGCCGAATGTGCACAAAAACAGACACAAATAGAAAAACACATCCAAACAGTGAAATCATTGCAAAATCAAACACTGAAGGCATATAACTATATCTTATAAGATGTTAACTTCATTTGTGAGGTTTATGTTATGGGACAGTAGAAAATTGAAAAAAATCAGTCGATACTTGCTGAATGTGCACAACAAAAGACACAAATAGAAAAACACATCCAAACAGTGAAATCATTGCAAAATCAAACACTGACGGCATATAACTATATCTTATAAGATTTTAACTTTATTTGTGAGGTTTATGTTATGGGACAGTAGAAAATTGAAAAAAATCAGAAAACAGCCGTATACTTGCTGAATGTGCACAACAAAAGACACAAATAGAAATACACATCCAAACAGTGAAATCATTGCAAAATCAAACACTGAAGGCATATAACTATATCTTATAAGATGTGAACTTTATTTGTGAGGTTTATGTTATGGGACAGTAGAAAATTGAAAAAAATCAGAAAACAGCCGTACACTTGCTGAATGTGCACAACAAAAGACACAAATAGAAAAACACATCCAAACAGTGAAATCATTGCAAAATCAAACACTGAAGGCATATAACTATATCTTATAAGATGTTAACTTTATTTGTGAGGTTTATGTTATGCGACAGTAGAAAATTGAAAAAAATCAGAAAACAGCCGTATACTTGCTGAATGCGCACAAAAACAGACACAAATAGAAAAACACATCCAAACAGTGAAATCATTGCAAAATCAAACACTGACGGCATATAACTATATCTTATAAGATTTTAACTTTATTTGTGAGGTTTATGTTATGGGACAGTAGAAAATTGAAAAAAATCAGAAAACAGCCGTATACTTGCTGAATGTGCACAAAACAGACACAAATAGAAAAACACATCCAAACAGTGAAATCATTGCAAAATCAAACACTGAGGTTACAGAAGTATATCTTATAAGATTTTAACTTTATTTGTGAGGTTTATGTTATGGGACAGTAGAAAATTGAAAAAAATCAGAAAACAGCCGTATACTTGCTGAATGTGCACAACAAAAGACACAAATAGAAAAACACATCCAAACAGTGAAATCATTGCAAAATCAAACACTGAGGTTACAGAAGTATATCTTATAAGATGTTAACTTTATTTGTGAGGTTTATGTTATGGGACATTCGAAAATTGAAAAAAATCAGAAAACAGCCGTATACTTGCTGAATGTGCACAAAACAGACACAAATAGAAAAACACATCCAAACAGTGAAATCATTGCAAAATCAAACACTGAGGTTACAGAAGTATATCTTATAAGATTTTAACTTTATTTGTGAGGTTTATGTTATGGGACAGTAGAAAATTGAAAAAAATCAGAAAACAGCCGTATACTTGCCGAATGTGCACAAAAACAGACACAAATAGAAAAACACATCCAAACAGTGAAATCATTGCAAAATCAGACACTGAAGGCATATAACTATATCTTATAAGATGTTAACTTTATTTGTGAGGTTTATGTTATGCGACAGTAGAAAATTGAAAAAAATCAGAAAACAGCCGTATACTTGCTGAATGCGCACAAAAACAGACACAAATAGAAAAACACATCCAAACAGTGAAATCATTGCAAAATCAAACACTGACGGCATATAACTATATCTTATAAGATTTTAACTTTATTTGTGAGGTTTATGTTATGGGACAGTAGAAAATTGAAAAAAATCAGAAAACAGCTGTATACTTGCTGAATGTGCACAAAACAGACACAAATAGAAAAACACATCCAAACAGTGAAATCATTGCAAAATCAAACACTGAGGTTACAGAAGTATATCTTATAAGATTTTAACTTTATTTGTGAGGTTTATGTTATGGGACAGTAGAAAATTGAAAAAAATCAGAAAACAGCCGTTTACTTGCTGAATGTGCACAAAAACAGACACAAATAGAAAAACACATCCAAACAGTGAAATCATTGCAAAATCAAACACTGAAGGCATATAACTATATCTTATAAGATTTTAACTTTATTTGTGAGGTTTATGTTATGGGACAGTAGAAAACTGAAAAAAATCAGAAAACAGCCGTATACTTGCTGAATGTGCACAACAAAAGACACAAATAGAAAAACACATCCAAACAGTGAAATCATTGCAAAATCAAACACTGACGGCATATAACTATATCTTATAAGATGTTAACTTTATTTGTGAGGTTTATGTTATGGGACAGTAGAAAACTGAAAAAAATCAGAAAACAGCCGTACACTTGCTGAATGTGCACAACAAAAGACACAAATAGAAAAACACATCCAAACAGTGAAATCATTGCAAAATCAAACACTGAGGGTACAGAAGTATATCTTATAAGATGTTAACTTTATTTGTGAGGTTTATGTTATGGGACAGTAGAAAATTGAAAAAAATCAGAAAACAGCCGTATACTTGCTGAATGTGCACAACAAAAGACACAAATAGAAAAACACATCCAAACAGTGAAATCATTGCAAAATCAAACACTGACGGCATATAACTATATCTTATAAGATGTTAACTTTATTTGTGAGGTTTATGTTATGGGACAGTAGAAAATTGAAAAAAATCAGAAAACAGCCGTATACTTGCTGAATGTGCAGAAACACAGACACACATAGAAAAACACATCCAAACAGTGAAATCATTGCAAAATCAAACACTGAAGGCATATAACTATATCTTATAAGATTTTAACTTTATTTGTGAGGTTTATGTTATGGGACAGTAGAAAATTGAAAAAAATCAGAAAACAGCCGTATACTTGCTGAATGTGCACAAACACAGACACACATAGAAAAACACATCAAATTAGTGAAATCTTTGTAAAATCAAACACTGAGGGTACAGAACTAAATCTTTTAAGAAGTTAACTTCATTTGTGAGGTTTATGTTATGGGACAGCAGAAAAATTAAAAAAATCCGGAAACAGCCTTATCTCAGCTGAATGCGCACACAAACAGACACCAATAGAAAAACACATCCAAACAGTGAAATCATTGCAAAATCAAACACTGACGGCATATAACTATATCTTATGAGATTTTAACTTTATTTGTGAGGTTTATGTTATGGGACAGTAGAAAATTGAAAAAAATCAGAAAACAGCCGTATACTTGCTGAATGTGCACAACAAAAGACACAAATAGAAAAACACATCCAAACAGTGAAATCATTGCAAAATCAAACACTGACGGCATATAACTATATCTTATAAGATGTTAACTTTATTTGTGAGGTTTATGTTATGGGACAGTAGAAAATTGAAAAAAATCAGAAAACAGCCGTATACTTGCTGAATGTGCACAAAAACAGACACAAATAGAAAAACACATCCAAACAGTGAAATCATTGCAAAATCAAACACTGAGGTTACAGAAGTATATCTTATAAGATGTTAACTTTATTTGTGAGGTTTATGTTATGGGACAGTAGAAAATTGAAAAAAATCAGAAGACAGCCGTATACTTGCTGAATGTGCACAAAACAGAAACAAATAGAAAAACACATCCAAACAGTGAAATCATTGCAAAATCAAACACTTACGGCATATAACTATATCTTATAAGATGTTAACTTTATTTGTGAGGTTTATGTTATGGGACAGTAGAAAAGTAAAAAAAATCAGAAAACAGCCGTATACTTGCTGAATGTGCAAAACAAAAGACACAAATAGAAAAACACATCCAAACAGTGAAATCATTGCAAAATCAAACAGAAGTATATCTTATAAGATGTTAACTTTATTTGTGAGGTTTATGTTATGGGACAGTAGAAAATTGAAAAAAATCAGAAAACAGCCGTATACTTGCTGAATGTGCACAACAAAAGACACAAATAGAAAAACACATCCAAACAGTGAAATCATTGCAAAATCAAACACTGACGGCATATAACTATATCTTATAAGATGTTAACTTTATTTGTGAGGTTTATGTTATGGGACAGTAGAAAATTGAAAAAAATCAGAAAACAGCCGTATACTTGCTGAATGCGCACAACAAAAGACACAAATAGAAAAACACATCCAAACAGTGAAATCATTGCAAAATCAAACCCTGAAGGCATATAACTATATCTCATACGATTTTAACTTTATTTGTGAGGTTTATGTTATGGGACAGTAGAAAATTGAAAAAAATCAGAAAACAGCCGTATACTTGCCGAATGTGCACAAAAACAGACACAAATAGAAAAACACATCCAAACAGTGAAATCATTGCAAAATCAGACACTGAAGGCATATAACTATATCTTATAAGATGTTAACTTTATTTGTGAGGTTTATGTTATGGGACAGTAGAAAATTTAAAAAAATCAGAAAACAGCCGTATACTTGCTGAATGTGCACAAAAACAGACACACATAGAAAAACACATCCAAACAGTGAAATCATTGCAAAATCAAAAACTGAGGTTACAGAAGTATATCTTATAAGATGTTAACTTTATTTGTGAGGTTTATGTTATGGGACAGTAGAAAATTGAAAAAAATCAGAAAACAGCCGTATACTTGCTGAATGTGCACAAAAACAGACACAAATAGAAAAACACATCCAAACAGTGAAATCATTGCAAAATCAAACACTGAAGGCATAAAACTATATCTCATAAGATTTTAACTTTATTTGTGAGGTTTATGTTATGGGACAGTAGAAAATTGAAAAAAACCAGAAAACAGCCGTATACTTGCTGAATTCGCACAAAAACAGACACAAATAGAAAAACACATCCAAACAGTAAAATCATTGCAAAATCAAACACTGAGGTTACAGAAGTATATCTTATAAGATGTTAACTTTATTTGTGAGGTTTATGTTATGGGACAGTAGAAAATTGAAAAAAATCAGAAAACAGCCGTATACTTGCTGAATGTGCACAAAACAGACACAAATAGAAAAACACATCCAAACAGTGAAATCATTGCAAAATCAAACACTGACGGCATATAACTATATCTTATAAGATGTTAACTTCATTTGTGAGGTTTATGTTATGGGACAGTAAAAAATTGAAAAAAATCAGTCGATACTTGCTGAATGTGCACAACAAAAGACACAAATAGAAAAACACATCCAAACAGTGAAATCATTGCAAAATCAAACACTGACGGCATATAACTATATCTTATAAGATGTTAACTTTATTTGTGAGGTTTATGTTATGGGACAGTAGAAATTGAAAAAAATCAGAAAACAGCCGTATACTTGCTGAATGTGCACAACAAAAGACACAAATAGAAAAACACATCCAAACAGTGAAATCATTGCAAAATCAAACACTGACGGCATATAACTATATCTTATAAGATGTTAACTTTATTTGTGAGGTTTATGTTATGGGACAGTAGAAAATTGAAAAAAATCAGAAAACAGCCGTATACTTGCTGAATGCGCACAAAAACAGACACAAATAGAAAAACACATCCAAACAGTGAAATCATTGCAAAATCAAACACTGAAGGCATATAACTATATCTTATAAGATGTTAACTTTATTTGTGAGGTTTATGTTATGGGACAGTAGAAAATTGAAAAAAATCAGAAAACAGCCGTATACTTGCTGAATGAGCACAAAAACAGACACAAATAGAAAAACACATCCAAACAGTGAAATCATTGCAAAATCAAACACTGACGGCATATAACTATATCTTATAAGATGTTAACTTTATTTGTGAGGTTTATGTTATGGGACAGTAGAAAATTGAAAAAAATCAGAAAACAGCCGTATACTTGCTGAATGTGCACAAAACAGACACAAATAGAAAAACACATCCAAACAGTGAAATCATTGCAAAATCAAACACTGAGGTTACAGAAGTATATCTTATAAGATTTTAACTTTATTTGTGAGGTTTATCTTATGGGACAGTAGAAAATTGAAAAAAATCAGAAAACAGCCGTATACTTGCTGAATGTGCACAACAAAAGACACAAATAGAAAAACACATCCAAACAGTGAAATCATTGCAAAATCAAACCCTGAAGGCATATAACTATATCTTATACGATTTTAACTTTATTTGTGAGGTTTATGTTATGGGACAGTAGAAAATTGAAAAAAATCAGAAAACAGCCGTATACTTGCCGAATGTGCACAAAAACAGACACAAATAGAAAAACACATCCAAACAGTGAAATCATTGCAAAATCAGACACTGAAGGCATATAACTATATCTTATAAGATGTTAACTTTATTTGTGGGGTTTATGTTATGCGACAGTAGAAAATTGAAAAAAATCAGAAAACAGCCGTATACTTGCTGAATGCGCACAAAAACAGACACAAATAGAAAAACACATCCAAACAGTGAAATCATTGCAAAATCAAACACTGACGGCATATAACTATATCTTATAAGATTTTAACTTTATTTGTGAGGTTTATGTTATGGGACAGTAGAAAATTGAAAAAAATCAGAAAACAGCCGTATACTTGCTGAATGTGCACAACAAAAGACACAAATAGAAATACACATCCAAACAGTGAAATCATTGCAAAATCAAACACTGAAGGCATATAACTATATCTTATAAGATTTTAACTTTATTTGTGAGGTTTATGTTATGGGACATTCGAAAATTGAAAAAAATCAGAAAACATCCGTATACTTGCTGAATGTGCACAAAAACAGACACAAATAGAAAAACACATCCAAACAGTGAAATCATTGCAAAATCAAACACTGAAGGCATATAACTATATCTTATAAGATGTTAACTTCATTTGTGAGGTTTATGTTATGGGACAGTAGAAAATTGATAAAAATCAGAAAACAGCCGTATACTTGCTGAATGTGCACAAAACAGACACAAATAGAAAAGCACATCCAAACAGTGAAATCATTGCAAAATCTAACACTGAGGTTACAGAAGTATATCTTATAAGATGTTAACTTTATTTGTGAGGTTTATGTTATGGGACAGTAGAAAATTGAAAAAAATCAGAAAACAGCCGTATACTTGCTGAATGTGCACAAAAACAGACACAAATAGAAAAACACATCCAAACAGTGAAATCATTGCAAAATCAAACACTGAAGGCATATAACTATATCTTATAAGATTTTAACTTTATTTGTGAGGTTTATGTTATGGGACAGTAGAAAACTGAAAAAAATCAGAAAACAGCCGTATACTTGCTGAATGTGCACAACAAAAGACACAAATAGAAAAACACATCCAAACAGTGAAATCATTGCAAAATCAAACACTGAGGGTACAGAAGTATATCTTATAAGATGTTAACTTTATTTGTGAGGTTTATGTTATGGGACAGTAGAAAACTGAAAAAAATCAGAAAACAGCCGTATACTTGCTGAATGTGCACAACAAAAGACACAAATAGAAAAACACATCCAAACAGTGAAATCATTGCAAAATCAAACACTGAAGGCATATAACTATATCTTATAAGATTTTAACTTTATTTGGAGGTTTATGTTATGGGACAGTAGAAATTTGAAAAAAATCAGAAAACAGCCGTACACTTGCTGAATGTGCACAACAAAAGACACAAATAGAAAAACACATCCAAACAGTGAAATCATTGCAAAATCAAACACTGAGGGTACAGAAGTATATCTTATAAGATGTTAACTTTATTTGTGAGGTTTATGTTATGGGACAGTAGAAAATTGAAAAAAATCAGAAAACAGCCGTATACTTGCTGAATGAGCACAAAAACAGACACAAATAGAAAAACACATCCAAACAGTGAAATCATTGCAAAATCAAACACTGAGGTTACAGAAGTATATCTTATAAGATTTTAACTTTATTTGTGAGGTTTATCTTATGGGACAGTAGAAAATTGAAAAAAATCAGAAAACAGCCGTATACTTGCTGAATGTGCACAACAAAAGACACAAATAGAAAAACACATCCAAACAGTGAAATCATTGCAAAATCAAACACTGAGGTTACAGAAGTATATCTTATAAGATGTTAACTTTATTTGTGAGGTTTATCTTATGGGACAGTAGAAAATTGAAAAAAATCAGAAAACAGCCGTATACTTGCTGAATGTGCACAACAAAAGACACAAATAGAAAAACACATCCAAACAGTGAAATCATTGCAAAATCAAACACTGAGGTTACAGAAGTATATCTTATAAGATGTTAACTTTATTTGTGAGGTTTATGTTATGGGCGAGGAGAAAATTGAAAAAAATCAGAAAACAGCCGTATACTTGCTGAATGTGCACAACAAAAGACACAAATAGAAATACACATCCAAACAGTGAAATCATTGCAAAATCAAACACTGAAGGCATATAACTATATCTTATAAGATGTGAACTTTATTTGTGAGGTTTATGTTATGGGACAGTAGAAAATTGAAAAAAATCAGAAAACAGCCGTATACTTGCCGAATGTGCACAAAAACAGACACAAATAGAAAAACACATCCAAACAGTGAAATCATTGCAAAATCAGACACTGAAGGCATATAACTATATCTTATAAGATGTTAACTTTATTTGTGAGGTTTATGTTATGCGACAGTAGAAAATTGAAAAAAATCAGAAAACAGCCGTATACTTGCTGAATGCGCACAAAAACAGACACAAATAGAAAAACACATCCAAACAGTGAAATCATTGCAAAATCAAACACTGACGGCATATAACTATATCTTATAAGATTTTAACTTTATTTGTGAGGTTTATGTTATGGGACAGTAGAAAATTGAAAAAAATCAGAAAACAGCCGTATACTTGCTGAATGTGCACAAAACAGACACAAATAGAAAAACACATCCAAACAGTGAAATCATTGCAAAATCAAACACTGAGGTTACAGAAGTATATCTTATAAGATTTTAACTTTATTTGTGAGGTTTATGTTATGGGACAGTAGAAAATTGAAAAAAATCAGAAAACAGCCGTATACTTGCTGAATGTGCACAACAAAAGACACAAATAGAAAAACACATCCAAACAGTGAAATCATTGCAAAATCAAACACTGAAGGCATATAACTATATCTTATAAGATTTTAACTTTATTTGTGAGGTTTATGTTATGGGACATTCGAAAATTGAAAAAAATCAGAAAACATCCGTATACTTGCTGAATGTGCACAAAAACAGACACAAATAGAAAAACACATCCAAACAGTGAAATCATTGCAAAATCAAACACTGAAGGCATATAACTATATCTTATAAGATGTTAACTTCATTTGTGAGGTTTATGTTATGGGACAGTAGAAAATTGATAAAAATCAGAAAACAGCCGTATACTTGCTGAATGTGCACAAAACAGACACAAATAGAAAAGCACATCCAAACAGTGAAATCATTGCAAAATCAAACACTGAGGTTACAGAAGTATATCTTATAAGATGTTAACTTTTTTTGTGAGGTTTATGTTATGGGACAGTAGAAAATTGAAAAAAATCAGAAAACAGCCGTATACTTGCTGAATGTGCACAAAAACAGACACAAATAGAAAAACACATCCAAACAGTGAAATCATTGCAAAATCAAACACTGAAGGCATATAACTATATCTTATAAGATTTTAACTTTATTTGTGAGGTTTATGTTATGGGACAGTAGAAAACTGAAAAAAATCAGAAAACAGCCGTATACTTGCTGAATGTGCACAACAAAAGACACAAATAGAAAAACACATCCAAACAGTGAAATCATTGCAAAATCAAACACTGAGGGTACAGAAGTATATCTTATAAGATGTTAACTTTATTTGTGAGGTTTATGTTATGGGACAGTAGAAAACTGAAAAAAATCAGAAAACAGCCGTATACTTGCTGAATGTGCACAACAAAAGACACAAATAGAAAAACACATCCAAACAGTGAAATCATTGCAAAATCAAACACTGAAGGCATATAACTATATCTTATAAGATTTTAACTTTATTTGTGAGGTTTATGTTATGGGACAGTAGAAATTTGAAAAAAATCAGAAAACAGCCGTACACTTGCTGAATGTGCACAACAAAAGACACAAATAGAAAAACACATCCAAACAGTGAAATCATTGCAAAATCAAACACTGAGGGTACAGAAGTATATCTTATAAGATGTTAACTTTATTTGTGAGGTTTATGTTATGGGACAGTAGAAAATTGAAAAAAATCAGAAAACAGCCGTATACTTGCTGAATGTGCACAACAAAAGACACAAATAGAAAAACACATCCAAACAGTGAAATCATTGCAAAATCAAACACTGAAGGCATATAACTATATCTTATAAGATTTTAACTTTATTTGTGAGGTTTATGTTATGGGACATTCGAAAATTGAAAAAAATCAGAAAACATCCGTATACTTGCTGAATGTGCACAAAAACAGACACAAATAGAAAAACACATCCAAACAGTGAAATCATTGCAAAATCAAACACTGAAGGCATATAACTATATCTTATAAGATGTTAACTTCATTTGTGAGGTTTATGTTATGGGACAGTAGAAAATTGATAAAAATCAGAAAACAGCCGTATACTTGCTGAATGTGCACAAAACAGACACAAATAGAAAAGCACATCCAAACAGTGAAATCATTGCAAAATCTAACACTGAGGTTACAGAAGTATATCTTATAAGATGTTAACTTTATTTGTGAGGTTTATGTTATGGGACAGTAGAAAATTGAAAAAAATCAGAAAACAGCCGTATACTTGCTGAATGTGCACAAAAACAGACACAAATAGAAAAACACATCCAAACAGTGAAATCATTGCAAAATCAAACACTGAAGGCATATAACTATATCTTATAAGATTTTAACTTTATTTGTGAGGTTTATGTTATGGGACAGTAGAAAACTGAAAAAAATCAGAAAACAGCCGTATACTTGCTGAATGTGCACAACAAAAGACACAAATAGAAAAACACATCCAAACAGTGAAATCATTGCAAAATCAAACACTGAGGGTACAGAAGTATATCTTATAAGATGTTAACTTTATTTGTGAGGTTTATGTTATGGGACAGTAGAAAACTGAAAAAAATCAGAAAACAGCCGTATACTTGCTGAATGTGCACAACAAAAGACACAAATAGAAAAACACATCCAAACAGTGAAATCATTGCAAAATCAAACACTGAAGGCATATAACTATATCTTATAAGATTTTAACTTTATTTGGAGGTTTATGTTATGGGACAGTAGAAATTTGAAAAAAATCAGAAAACAGCCGTACACTTGCTGAATGTGCACAACAAAAGACACAAATAGAAAAACACATCCAAACAGTGAAATCATTGCAAAATCAAACACTGAGGGTACAGAAGTATATCTTATAAGATGTTAACTTTATTTGTGAGGTTTATGTTATGGGACAGTAGAAAATTGAAAAAAATCAGAAAACAGCCGTATACTTGCTGAATGAGCACAAAAACAGACACAAATAGAAAAACACATCCAAACAGTGAAATCATTGCAAAATCAAACACTGAGGTTACAGAAGTATATCTTATAAGATTTTAACTTTATTTGTGAGGTTTATCTTATGGGACAGTAGAAAATTGAAAAAAATCAGAAAACAGCCGTATACTTGCTGAATGTGCACAACAAAAGACACAAATAGAAAAACACATCCAAACAGTGAAATCATTGCAAAATCAAACACTGAGGTTACAGAAGTATATCTTATAAGATGTTAACTTTATTTGTGAGGTTTATCTTATGGGACAGTAGAAAATTGAAAAAAATCAGAAAACAGCCGTATACTTGCTGAATGTGCACAACAAAAGACACAAATAGAAAAACACATCCAAACAGTGAAATCATTGCAAAATCAAACACTGAGGTTACAGAAGTATATCTTATAAGATGTTAACTTTATTTGTGAGGTTTATGTTATGGGCGAGGAGAAAATTGAAAAAAATCAGAAAACAGCCGTATACTTGCTGAATGTGCACAACAAAAGACACAAATAGAAATACACATCCAAACAGTGAAATCATTGCAAAATCAAACACTGAAGGCATATAACTATATCTTATAAGATGTGAACTTTATTTGTGAGGTTTATGTTATGGGACAGTAGAAAATTGAAAAAAATCAGAAAACAGCCGTATACTTGCCGAATGTGCACAAAAACAGACACAAATAGAAAAACACATCCAAACAGTGAAATCATTGCAAAATCAGACACTGAAGGCATATAACTATATCTTATAAGATGTTAACTTTATTTGTGAGGTTTATGTTATGCGACAGTAGAAAATTGAAAAAAATCAGAAAACAGCCGTATACTTGCTGAATGCGCACAAAAACAGACACAAATAGAAAAACACATCCAAACAGTGAAATCATTGCAAAATCAAACACTGACGGCATATAACTATATCTTATAAGATTTTAACTTTATTTGTGAGGTTTATGTTATGGGACAGTAGAAAATTGAAAAAAATCAGAAAACAGCCGTATACTTGCTGAATGTGCACAAAACAGACACAAATAGAAAAACACATCCAAACAGTGAAATCATTGCAAAATCAAACACTGAGGTTACAGAAGTATATCTTATAAGATTTTAACTTTATTTGTGAGGTTTATGTTATGGGACAGTAGAAAATTGAAAAAAATCAGAAAACAGCCGTATACTTGCTGAATGTGCACAACAAAAGACACAAATAGAAAAACACATCCAAACAGTGAAATCATTGCAAAATCAAACACTGAAGGCATATAACTATATCTTATAAGATTTTAACTTTATTTGTGAGGTTTATGTTATGGGACATTCGAAAATTGAAAAAAATCAGAAAACATCCGTATACTTGCTGAATGTGCACAAAAACAGACACAAATAGAAAAACACATCCAAACAGTGAAATCATTGCAAAATCAAACACTGAAGGCATATAACTATATCTTATAAGATGTTAACTTCATTTGTGAGGTTTATGTTATGGGACAGTAGAAAATTGATAAAAATCAGAAAACAGCCGTATACTTGCTGAATGTGCACAAAACAGACACAAATAGAAAAGCACATCCAAACAGTGAAATCATTGCAAAATCAAACACTGAGGTTACAGAAGTATATCTTATAAGATGTTAACTTTTTTTGTGAGGTTTATGTTATGGGACAGTAGAAAATTGAAAAAAATCAGAAAACAGCCGTATACTTGCTGAATGTGCACAAAAACAGACACAAATAGAAAAACACATCCAAACAGTGAAATCATTGCAAAATCAAACACTGAAGGCATATAACTATATCTTATAAGATTTTAACTTTATTTGTGAGGTTTATGTTATGGGACAGTAGAAAACTGAAAAAAATCAGAAAACAGCCGTATACTTGCTGAATGTGCACAACAAAAGACACAAATAGAAAAACACATCCAAACAGTGAAATCATTGCAAAATCAAACACTGAGGGTACAGAAGTATATCTTATAAGATGTTAACTTTATTTGTGAGGTTTATGTTATGGGACAGTAGAAAACTGAAAAAAATCAGAAAACAGCCGTATACTTGCTGAATGTGCACAACAAAAGACACAAATAGAAAAACACATCCAAACAGTGAAATCATTGCAAAATCAAACACTGAAGGCATATAACTATATCTTATAAGATTTTAACTTTATTTGTGAGGTTTATGTTATGGGACAGTAGAAATTTGAAAAAAATCAGAAAACAGCCGTACACTTGCTGAATGTGCACAACAAAAGACACAAATAGAAAAACACATCCAAACAGTGAAATCATTGCAAAATCAAACACTGAGGGTACAGAAGTATATCTTATAAGATGTTAACTTTATTTGTGAGGTTTATGTTATGGGACAGTAGAAAATTGAAAAAAATCAGAAAACAGCCGTATACTTGCTGAATGTGCACAACAAAAGACACAAATAGAAAAACACATCCAAACAGTGAAATCATTGCAAAATCAAACACTGAAGGCATATAACTATATCTTATAAGATTTTAACTTTATTTGTGAGGTTTATGTTATGGGACATTCGAAAATTGAAAAAAATCAGAAAACATCCGTATACTTGCTGAATGTGCACAAAAACAGACACAAATAGAAAAACACATCCAAACAGTGAAATCATTGCAAAATCAAACACTGAAGGCATATAACTATATCTTATAAGATGTTAACTTCATTTGTGAGGTTTATGTTATGGGACAGTAGAAAATTGATAAAAATCAGAAAACAGCCGTATACTTGCTGAATGTGCACAAAACAGACACAAATAGAAAAGCACATCCAAACAGTGAAATCATTGCAAAATCTAACACTGAGGTTACAGAAGTATATCTTATAAGATGTTAACTTTATTTGTGAGGTTTATGTTATGGGACAGTAGAAAATTGAAAAAAATCAGAAAACAGCCGTATACTTGCTGAATGTGCACAAAAACAGACACAAATAGAAAAACACATCCAAACAGTGAAATCATTGCAAAATCAAACACTGAAGGCATATAACTATATCTTATAAGATTTTAACTTTATTTGTGAGGTTTATGTTATGGGACAGTAGAAAACTGAAAAAAATCAGAAAACAGCCGTATACTTGCTGAATGTGCACAACAAAAGACACAAATAGAAAAACACATCCAAACAGTGAAATCATTGCAAAATCAAACACTGAGGGTACAGAAGTATATCTTATAAGATGTTAACTTTATTTGTGAGGTTTATGTTATGGGACAGTAGAAAACTGAAAAAAATCAGAAAACAGCCGTATACTTGCTGAATGTGCACAACAAAAGACACAAATAGAAAAACACATCCAAACAGTGAAATCATTGCAAAATCAAACACTGAAGGCATATAACTATATCTTATAAGATTTTAACTTTATTTGGAGGTTTATGTTATGGGACAGTAGAAATTTGAAAAAAATCAGAAAACAGCCGTACACTTGCTGAATGTGCACAACAAAAGACACAAATAGAAAAACACATCCAAACAGTGAAATCATTGCAAAATCAAACACTGAGGGTACAGAAGTATATCTTATAAGATGTTAACTTTATTTGTGAGGTTTATGTTATGGGACAGTAGAAAATTGAAAAAAATCAGAAAACAGCCGTATACTTGCTGAATGAGCACAAAAACAGACACAAATAGAAAAACACATCCAAACAGTGAAATCATTGCAAAATCAAACACTGAGGTTACAGAAGTATATCTTATAAGATTTTAACTTTATTTGTGAGGTTTATCTTATGGGACAGTAGAAAATTGAAAAAAATCAGAAAACAGCCGTATACTTGCTGAATGTGCACAACAAAAGACACAAATAGAAAAACACATCCAAACAGTGAAATCATTGCAAAATCAAACACTGAGGTTACAGAAGTATATCTTATAAGATGTTAACTTTATTTGTGAGGTTTATCTTATGGGACAGTAGAAAATTGAAAAAAATCAGAAAACAGCCGTATACTTGCTGAATGTGCACAACAAAAGACACAAATAGAAAAACACATCCAAACAGTGAAATCATTGCAAAATCAAACACTGAGGTTACAGAAGTATATCTTATAAGATGTTAACTTTATTTGTGAGGTTTATGTTATGGGCGAGGAGAAAATTGAAAAAAATCAGAAAACAGCCGTATACTTGCTGAATGTGCACAACAAAAGACACAAATAGAAATACACATCCAAACAGTGAAATCATTGCAAAATCAAACACTGAAGGCATATAACTATATCTTATAAGATGTGAACTTTATTTGTGAGGTTTATGTTATGGGACAGTAGAAAATTGAAAAAAATCAGAAAACAGCCGTATACTTGCCGAATGTGCACAAAAACAGACACAAATAGAAAAACACATCCAAACAGTGAAATCATTGCAAAATCAGACACTGAAGGCATATAACTATATCTTATAAGATGTTAACTTTATTTGTGAGGTTTATGTTATGCGACAGTAGAAAATTGAAAAAAATCAGAAAACAGCCGTATACTTGCTGAATGCGCACAAAAACAGACACAAATAGAAAAACACATCCAAACAGTGAAATCATTGCAAAATCAAACACTGACGGCATATAACTATATCTTATAAGATTTTAACTTTATTTGTGAGGTTTATGTTATGGGACAGTAGAAAATTGAAAAAAATCAGAAAACAGCCGTATACTTGCTGAATGTGCACAAAACAGACACAAATAGAAAAACACATCCAAACAGTGAAATCATTGCAAAATCAAACACTGAGGTTACAGAAGTATATCTTATAAGATTTTAACTTTATTTGTGAGGTTTATGTTATGGGACAGTAGAAAATTGAAAAAAATCAGAAAACAGCCGTATACTTGCTGAATGTGCACAACAAAAGACACAAATAGAAAAACACATCCAAACAGTGAAATCATTGCAAAATCAAACACTGAAGGCATATAACTATATCTTATAAGATTTTAACTTTATTTGTGAGGTTTATGTTATGGGACATTCGAAAATTGAAAAAAATCAGAAAACATCCGTATACTTGCTGAATGTGCACAAAAACAGACACAAATAGAAAAACACATCCAAACAGTGAAATCATTGCAAAATCAAACACTGAAGGCATATAACTATATCTTATAAGATGTTAACTTCATTTGTGAGGTTTATGTTATGGGACAGTAGAAAATTGATAAAAATCAGAAAACAGCCGTATACTTGCTGAATGTGCACAAAACAGACACAAATAGAAAAGCACATCCAAACAGTGAAATCATTGCAAAATCTAACACTGAGGTTACAGAAGTATATCTTATAAGATGTTAACTTTTTTTGTGAGGTTTATGTTATGGGACAGTAGAAAATTGAAAAAAATCAGAAAACAGCCGTATACTTGCTGAATGTGCACAAAAACAGACACAAATAGAAAAACACATCCAAACAGTGAAATCATTGCAAAATCAAACACTGAAGGCATATAACTATATCTTATAAGATTTTAACTTTATTTGTGAGGTTTATGTTATGGGACAGTAGAAAACTGAAAAAAATCAGAAAACAGCCGTATACTTGCTGAATGTGCACAACAAAAGACACAAATAGAAAAACACATCCAAACAGTGAAATCATTGCAAAATCAAACACTGAGGGTACAGAAGTATATCTTATAAGATGTTAACTTTATTTGTGAGGTTTATGTTATGGGACAGTAGAAAACTGAAAAAAATCAGAAAACAGCCGTATACTTGCTGAATGTGCACAACAAAAGACACAAATAGAAAAACACATCCAAACAGTGAAATCATTGCAAAATCAAACACTGAAGGCATATAACTATATCTTATAAGATTTTAACTTTATTTGTGAGGTTTATGTTATGGGACAGTAGAAATTTGAAAAAAATCAGAAAACAGCCGTACACTTGCTGAATGTGCACAACAAAAGACACAAATAGAAAAACACATCCAAACAGTGAAATCATTGCAAAATCAAACACTGAGGGTACAGAAGTATATCTTATAAGATGTTAACTTTATTTGTGAGGTTTATGTTATGGGACAGTAGAAAATTGAAAAAAATCAGAAAACAGCCGTATACTTGCTGAATGTGCACAACAAAAGACACAAATAGAAAAACACATCCAAACAGTGAAATCATTGCAAAATCAAACACTGACGGCATATAACTATATCTTATAAGATGTTAACTTTATTTGTGAGGTTTATGTTATGGGACAGTAGAAAATTGAAAAAAATCAGAAAACAGCCGTATACTTGCTGAATGCGCACAAAAACAGACACAAATAGAAAAACACATCCAAACAGTGAAATCATTGCAAAATCAAACACTGAAGGCATATAACTATATCTTATAAGATGTTAACTTTATTTGTGAGGTTTATGTTATGGGACAGTAGAAAATTGAAAAAAATCAGAAAACAGCCGTATACTTGCTGAATGAGCACAAAAACAGACACAAATAGAAAAACACATCCAAACAGTGAAATCATTGCAAAATCAAACACTGAGGTTACAGAAGTATATCTTATAAGATTTTAACTTTATTTGTGAGGTTTATCTTATGGGACAGTAGAAAATTGAAAAAAATCAGAAAACAGCCGTATACTTGCTGAATGTGCACAACAAAAGACACAAATAGAAAAACACATCCAAACAGTGAAATCATTGCAAAATCAAACACTGAGGTTACAGAAGTATATCTTATAAGATGTTAACTTTATTTGTGAGGTTTATGTTATGGGACAGTAGAAAATTGAAAAAAATCAGAAAACAGCCGTATACTTGCTGAATGTGCACAACAAAAGACACAAATAGAAAAACACATCCAAACAGTGAAATCATTGCAAAATCAAACACTGAGGTTACAGAAGTATATCTTATAAGATGTTAACTTTATTTGTGAGGTTTATGTTATGGGCGAGGAGAAAATTGAAAAAAATCAGAAAACAGCCGTATACTTGCTGAATGTGCACAAAACAGACACAAATAGAAAAACACATCCAAACAGTGAAATCATTGCAAAATCAAACACTGAAGGCATATAACTATATCTCATAAGATTTTAACTTTATTTGTGAGGTTTATGTTATGGGACAGTAGAAAATTGAAAAAAACCAGAAAACAGCCGTATACTTGCTGAATGTGCACAACAAAAGACACAAATAGAAAAACACATCCAAACAGTGAAATCATTGCAAAATCAAACACTGACGGCATATAACTATATCTTATAAGATGTTAACTTTATTTGTGAGGTTTATGTTATGGGACAGTAGAAAATTGAAAAAAATCAGAAAACAGCCGTATACTTGCTGAATGTGCACAACAAAAGACACAAATAGAAAAACACATCCAAACAGTGAAATCATTGCAAAATCAAACACTGAGGTTACAGAAGTATATCTTATAAGATGTTAACTTTATTTGTGAGGTTTATGTTATGGGCGAGGAGAAAATTGAAAAAAATCAGAAAACAGCCGTATACTTGCTGAATGTGCACAAAACAGACACAAATAGAAAAACACATCCAAACAGTGAAATCATTGCAAAATCAAACACTGAAGGCATATAACTATATCTCATAAGATTTTAACTTTATTTGTGAGGTTTATGTTATGGGACAGTAGAAAATTGAAAAAAACCAGAAAACAGCCGTATACTTGCTGAATGTGCACAACAAAAGACACAAATAGAAAAACACATCCAAACAGTGAAATCATTGCAAAATCAAACACTGACGGCATATAACTATATCTTATAAGATGTTAACTTTATTTGTGAGGTTTATGTTATGGGACAGTAGAAAATTGAAAAAAATCAGAAAACAGCCGTATACTTGCTGAATGCGCACAAAAACAGACACAAATAGAAAAACACATCCAAACAGTGAAATCATTGCAAAATCAAACACTGAAGGCATATAACTATATCTTATAAGATGTTAACTTTATTTGTGAGGTTTATGTTATGGGACAGTAGAAAATTGAAAAAAATCAGAAAACAGCCGTATACTTGCTGAATGAGCACAAAAACAGACACAAATAGAAAAACACATCCAAACAGTGAAATCATTGCAAAATCAAACACTGACGGCATATAACTATATCTTATAAGATGTTAACTTTATTTGTGAGGTTTATGTTATGGGACAGTAGAAAATTGAAAAAAATCAGAAAACAGCCGTATACTTGCTGAATGTGCACAAAACAGACACAAATAGAAAAACACATCCAAACAGTGAAATCATTGCAAAATCAAACACTGAGGTTACAGAAGTATATCTTATAAGATTTTAACTTTATTTGTGAGGTTTATCTTATGGGACAGTAGAAAATTGAAAAAAATCAGAAAACAGCCGTATACTTGCTGAATGTGCACAACAAAAGACACAAATAGAAAAACACATCCAAACAGTGAAATCATTGCAAAATCAAACACTGAAGGCATATAACTATATCTTATACGATTTTAACTTTATTTGTGAGGTTTATGTTATGGGACAGTAGCAAATTGAAAAAAATCAGAAAACATCCGTATACTTGCTGAATGTGCACAAAAACAGACACAAATAGAAAAACACATCCAAACAGTGAAATCATTGCAAAATCAAACACTGAAGGCATATAACTATATCTTATAAGATGTTAACTTCATTTGTGAGGTTTATGTTATGGGACAGTAGAAAATTGATAAAAATCAGAAAACAGCCGTATACTTGCTGAATGTGCACAAAACAGACACAAATAGAAAAGCACATCCAAACAGTGAAATCATTGCAAAATCTAACACTGAGGTTACAGAAGTATATCTTATAAGATGTTAACTTTTTTTGTGAGGTTTATGTTATGGGACAGTAGAAAATTGAAAAAAATCAGAAAACAGCCGTATACTTGCTGAATGTGCACAACAAAAGACACAAATAGAAAAACGCATCCAAACAGTGAAATCATTGCAAAATCAAACACTGACGGCATATAACTATATCTTATAAGATGTTAACTTTATTTGTGAGGTTTATGTTATGGGACAGTAGAAAATTGAAAAAAATCAGAAAACAGCCGTATACTTGCTGAATGCGCACAAAAACAGACACAAATAGAAAAACACATCCAAACAGTGAAATCATTGCAAAATCAAACACTGAAGGCATATAACTATATCTTATAAGATGTTAACTTTATTTGTGAGGTTTATGTTATGGGACAGTAGAAAATTGAAAAAAATCAGAAAACAGCCGTATACTTGCTGAATGTGCACAACAAAAGACACAAATAGAAAAACACATCCAAACAGTGAAATCATTGCAAAATCAAACACTGAGGTTACAGAAGTATATCTTATAAGATGTTAACTTTATTTGTGAGGTTTATGTTATGGGCGAGGAGAAAATTGAAAAAAATCAGAAAACAGCCGTATACTTGCTGAATGTGCACAAAACAGACACAAATAGAAAAACACATCCAAACAGTGAAATCATTGCAAAATCAAACACTGAAGGCATATAACTATATCTCATAAGATTTTAACTTTATTTGTGAGGTTTATGTTATGGGACAGTAGAAAATTGAAAAAAACCAGAAAACAGCCGTATACTTGCTGAATGTGCACAACAAAAGACACAAATAGAAAAACACATCCAAACAGTGAAATCATTGCAAAATCAAACACTGACGGCATATAACTATATCTTATAAGATGTTAACTTTATTTGTGAGGTTTATGTTATGGGACAGTAGAAAATTGAAAAAAATCAGAAAACAGCCGTATACTTGCTGAATGCGCACAAAAACAGACACAAATAGAAAAACACATCCAAACAGTGAAATCATTGCAAAATCAAACACTGAAGGCATATAACTATATCTTATAAGATGTTAACTTTATTTGTGAGGTTTATGTTATGGGACAGTAGAAAATTGAAAAAAATCAGAAAACAGCCGTATACTTGCTGAATGAGCACAAAAACAGACACAAATAGAAAAACACATCCAAACAGTGAAATCATTGCAAAATCAGACACTGAAGGCATATAACTATATCTTATAAGATGTTAACTTTATTTGTGAGGTTTATGTTATGCGACAGTAGAAAATTGAAAAAAATCAGAAAACAGCCGTATACTTGCTGAATGCGCACAAAAACAGACACAAATAGAAAAACACATCCAAACAGTGAAATCATTGCAAAATCAAACACTGACGGCATATAACTATATCTTATAAGATTTTAACTTTATTTGTGAGGTTTATGTTATGGGACAGTAGAAAATTGAAAAAAATCAGAAAACAGCCGTATACTTGCTGAATGTGCACAACAAAAGACACAAATAGAAATACACATCCAAACAGTGAAATCATTGCAAAATCAAACACTGAAGGCATATAACTATATCTTATAAGATGTGAACTTTATTTGTGAGGTTTATGTTATGGGACAGTAGAAAATTGAAAAAAATCAGAAAACAGCCGTACACTTGCTGAATGTGCACAACAAAAGACACAAATAGAAAAACACATCCAAACAGTGAAATCATTGCAAAATCAAACCCTGAAGGCATATAACTATATCTTATAAGATTTTAACTTTATTTGTGAGGTTTATGTTATGGGACAGTAGAAAATTGAAAAAAATCAGAAAACAGCCGTATACTTGCCGAATGTGCACAAAAACAGACACAAATAGAAAAACACATCCAAACAGTGAAATCATTGCAAAATCAAACACTGAAGGCATATAACTATATCTTATAAGATTTTAACTTTATTTGTGAGGTTTATGTTATGGGACAGTAGAAAATTGAAAAAAACCAGAAAACAGCCGTATACTTGCTGAATGTGCACAACAAAAGACACAAATAGAAAAACACATCCAAACAGTGAAATCATTGCAAAATCAAACACTGACGGCATATAACTATATCTTATAAGATGTTAACTTTATTTGTGAGGTTTATGTTATGGGACAGTAGAAAATTGAAAAAAATCAGAAAACAGCCGTATACTTGCTGAATGCGCACAAAAACAGACACAAATAGAAAAACACATCCAAACAGTGAAATCATTGCAAAATCATACACTGAAGGCATATAACTATATCTTATAAGATGTTAACTTTATTTGTGAGGTTTATGTTATGGGACAGTAGAAAATTGAAAAAAATCAGAAAACAGCCGTATACTTGCTGAATGAGCACAAAAACAGACACAAATAGAAAAACACATCCAAACAGTGAAATCATTGCAAAATCAAACACTGACGGCATATAACTATATCTTATAAGATGTTAACTTTATTTGTGAGGTTTATGTTATGGGACAGTAGAAAATTGAAAAAAATCAGAAAACAGCCGTATACTTGCTGAATGTGCACAAAACAGACACAAATAGAAAAACACATCCAAACAGTGAAATCATTGCAAAATCAAACACTGAGGTTACAGAAGTATATCTTATAAGATTTTAACTTTATTTGTGAGGTTTATCTTATGGGACAGTAGAAAATTGAAAAAAATCAGAAAACAGCCGTATACTTGCTGAATGTGCACAACAAAAGACACAAATAGAAAAACACATCCAAACAGTGAAATCATTGCAAAATCAAACCCTGAAGGCATATAACTATATCTTATACGATTTTAACTTTATTTGTGAGGTTTATGTTATGGGACAGTAGAAAATTGAAAAAAATCAGAAAACAGCCGTATACTTGCCGAATGTGCACAAAAACAGACACAAATAGAAAAACACATCCAAACAGTGAAATCATTGCAAAATCAGACACTGAAGGCATATAACTATATCTTATAAGATGTTAACTTTATTTGTGAGGTTTATGTTATGCGACAGTAGAAAATTGAAAAAAATCAGAAAACAGCCGTATACTTGCTGAATGCGCACAAAAACAGACACAAATAGAAAAACACATCCAAACAGTGAAATCATTGCAAAATCAAACACTGACGGCATATAACTATATCTTATAAGATTTTAACTTTATTTGTGAGGTTTATGTTATGGGACAGTAGAAAATTGAAAAAAATCAGAAAACAGCCGTATACTTGCTGAATGTGCACAACAAAAGACACAAATAGAAATACACATCCAAACAGTGAAATCATTGCAAAATCAAACACTGAAGGCATATAACTATATCTTATAAGATGTGAACTTTATTTGTGAGGTTTATGTTATGGGACAGTAGAAAATTGAAAAAAATCAGAAAACAGCCGTACACTTGCTGAATGTGCACAACAAAAGACACAAATAGAAAAACACATCCAAACAGTGAAATCATTGCAAAATCAAACCCTGAAGGCATATAACTATATCTTATAAGATTTTAACTTTATTTGTGAGGTTTATGTTATGGGACAGTAGAAAATTGAAAAAAATCAGAAAACAGCCGTATACTTGCCGAATGTGCACAAAAACAGACACAAATAGAAAAACACATCCAAACAGTGAAATCATTGCAAAATCAGACACTGAGGGCATATAACTATATCTTATAAGATGTTAACTTTATTTGTGAGGTTTATGTTATGCGACAGTAGAAAATTGAAAAAAATCAGAAAACAGCCGTATACTTGCTGAATGCGCACAAAAACAGACACAAATAGAAAAACACATCCAAACAGTGAAATCATTGCAAAATCAAACACTGAGGTTACAGAAGTATATCTTATAAGATGTTAACTTTATTTGTGAGGTTTATGTTATAGGACATTCGAAAATTGAAAAAAATCAGAAAACAGCCGTATACTTGCTGAATGTGCACAAAAACAGACACAAATAGAAAAACACATCCAAACAGTGAAAACTTGCAAAATCAAACACTGAAGGCATATAACTATATCTTATAAGATGTTAACTTTATTTGTGAGGTTTATGTTATGGGACAGTAGAAAATTGAAAAAAATCAGAAAACAGCCGTATACTTGCTGAATGTGCACAACAAAAGACACAAATAGAAAAACACATCCAAACAGTGAAATCATTGCAAAATCAAACACTGAGGTTACAGAAGTATATCTTATAAGATTTTAACTTTATTTGTGAGGTTTATGTTATGGGACAGTAGAAAATTGAAAAAAATCAGAAAACAGCCATATACTTGCTGAATGTGCACAACAAAAGACACAAATAGAAAAACACATCCAAACAGTGAAATCATTGCAAAATCAAACACTGAGGTTACAGAAGTATATCTTATAAGATGTTAACTTTATTTGTGAGGTTTATGTTATGGGACATTCGAAAATTGAAAAAAATCAGAAAACAGCCGTATACTTGCTGAATGTGCACAAAAACAGACACAAATAGAAAAACACATCCAAACAGTGAAAACTTGCAAAATCAAACACTGAAGGCATATAACTATATCTTATAAGATTTTAACTTTATTTGTGAGGTTTATGTTATGGGACAGTAGAAAATTGAAAAAAATCAGAAAACAGCCGTATACTTGCTGAATGCGCACAAAAACAGACACAAATAGAAAAACACATCCAAACAGTGAAATCATTGCAAAATCAAACACTGAAGGCATATAACTATATCTTTTAAGATGTTAACTTTATTTGTGAGGTTTATGTTATGGGACAGTAGAAAATTGAAAAAAATCAGAAAACAGCCGTATACTTGCTGAATGTGCACAACAAAAGACACAAATAGAAAAACACATCCAAACAGTGAAATCATTGCAAAATCAAACACTGAAGGCATATAACTATATCTTATAAGATTTTAACTTTATTTGTGAGGTTTATGTTATGGGACAGTAGAAAATTGAAAAAAATCAGAAAACAGCCGTATACTTGCTGAATGTGCACAACAAAAGACACAAATAGAAATACACATCCAAACAGTGAAATCATTGCAAAATCAAACACTGAAGGCATATAACTATATCTTATAAGATGTGAACTTTATTTGTGAGGTTTATGTAATGGGACAGTAGAAAATTGAAAAAAATCAGAAAACAGCCGTACACTTGCTGAATGTGCACAACAAAAGACACAAATAGAAAAACACATCCAAACAGTGAAATCATTGCAAAATCAAACCCTGAAGGCATATAACTATATCTTATAAGATTTTAACTTTATTTGTGAGGTTTATGTTATGGGACAGTAGAAAATTGAAAAAAATCAGAAAACAGCCGTATACTTGCCGAATGTGCACAAAAACAGACACAAATAGAAAAACACATCCAAATAGTGAAATCATTGCAAAATCAGACACTGAAGGCATATAACTATATCTTATAAGATGTTAACTTTATTTGTGAGGTTTATGTTATGCGACAGTAGAAAATTGAAAAAAATCAGAAAACAGCCGTATACTTGCTGAATGCGCACAAAAACAGACACAAATAGAAAAACACATCCAAACAGTGAAATCATTGCAAAATCAAACACTGACGGCATATAACTATATCTTATAAGATTTTAACTTTATTTGTGAGGTTTATGTTATGGGACAGTAGAAAATTGAAAAAAATCAGAAAACAGCCGTATACTTGCTGAATGTGCACAAAACAGACACAAATAGAAAAACACATCCAAACAGTGAAATCATTGCAAAATCAAACACTGAGGTTACAGAAGTATATCTTATAAGATTTTAACTTTATTTGTGAGGTTTATGTTATGGGACAGTAGAAAATTGAAAAAAATCAGAAAACAGCCATATACTTGCTGAATGTGCACAACAAAAGACACAAATAGAAAAACACATCCAAACAGTGAAATCATTGCAAAATCAAACACTGAGGTTACAGAAGTATATCTTATAAGATGTTAACTTTATTTGTGAGGTTTATGTTATGGGACATTCGAAAATTGAAAAAAATCAGAAAACAGCCGTATACTTGCTGAATGTGCACAAAAACAGACACAAATAGAAAAACACATCCAAACAGTGAAAACTTGCAAAATCAAACACTGAAGGCATATAACTATATCTTATAAGATTTTAACTTTATTTGTGAGGTTTATGTTATGGGACAGTAGAAAATTGAAAAAAATCAGAAAACAGCCGTATACTTGCTGAATGCGCACAAAAACAGACACAAATAGAAAAACACATCCAAACAGTGAAATCATTGCAAAATCAAACACTGAAGGCATATAACTATATCTTATAAGATGTTAACTTTATTTGTGAGGTTTATGTTATGGGACAGTAGAAAATTGAAAAAAATCAGAAAACAGCCGTATACTTGCTGAATGTGCACAACAAAAGACACAAATAGAAAAACACATCCAAACAGTGAAATCATTGCAAAATCAAACACTGAAGGCATATAACTATATCTTATAAGATTTTAACTTTATTTGTGAGGTTTATGTTATGGGACAGTAGAAAATTGAAAAAAATCAGAAAACAGCCGTATACTTGCTGAATGCGCACAAAAACAGACACAAATAGAAAAACACATCCAAACAGTGAAATCATTGCAAAATCAAACACTGAAGGCATATAACTATATCTTATAAGATGTTAACTTTATTTGTGAGGTTTATGTTATGGGACAGTAGAAAATTGAAAAAAATCAGAAAACAGCCGTATACTTGCTGAATGTGCACAACAAAAGACACAAATAGAAAAACACATCCAAACAGTGAAATCATTGCAAAATCAAACACTGAAGGCATATAACTATATCTTATAAGATTTTAACTTTATTTGTGAGGTTTATGTTATGGGACATTCGAAAATTGAAAAAAATCAGAAAACATCCGTATACTTGCTGAATGTGCACAAAAACAGACACAAATAGAAAAACACATCCAAACAGTGAAATCATTGCAAAATCAAACACTGAAGGCATATAACTATATCTTATAAGATGTTAACTTCATTTGTGAGGTTTATGTTATGGGACAGTAGAAAATTGATAAAAATCAGAAAACAGCCGTATACTTGCTGAATGTGCACAAAACAGACACAAATAGAAAAGCACATCCAAACAGTGAAATCATTGCAAAATCTAACACTGAGGTTACAGAAGTATATCTTATAAGATGTTAACTTTATTTGTGAGGTTTATGTTATGGGACAGTAGAAAATTGAAAAAAATCAGAAAACAGCCGTATACTTGCTGAATGTGCACAAAAACAGACACAAATAGAAAAACACATCCAAACAGTGAAATCATTGCAAAATCAAACACTGAAGGCATATAACTATATCTTATAAGATTTTAACTTTATTTGTGAGGTTTATGTTATGGGACAGTAGAAATTTGAAAAAAATCAGAAAACAGCCGTACACTTGCTGAATGTGCACAACAAAAGACACAAATAGAAAAACACATCCAAACAGTGAAATCATTGCAAAATCAAACACTGACGGCATATAACTATATCTTATAAGATGTTAACTTTATTTGTGAGGTTTATGTTATGGGACAGTAGAAAATTGAAAAAAATCAGAAAACAGCCGTATACTTGCCGAATGCGCACAAAAACAGACACAAATAGAAAAACACATCCAAACAGTGAAATCATTGCAAAATCAAACACTGAAGGCATATAACTATATCTTATAAGATGTTAACTTTATTTGTGAGGTTTATGTTATGGGACAGTAGAAAATTGAAAAAAATCAGAAAACAGCCGTATACTTGCTGAATGAGCACAAAAACAGACACAAATAGAAAAACACATCCAAACAGTGAAATCATTGCAAAATCAAACACTGAGGTTACAGAAGTATATCTTATAAGATTTTAACTTTATTTGTGAGGTTTATCTTATGGGACAGTAGAAAATTGAAAAAAATCAGAAAACAGCCGTATACTTGCTGAATGTGCACAACAAAAGACACAAATAGAAAAACACATCCAAACAGTGAAATCATTGCAAAATCAAACACTGAGGTTACAGAAGTATATCTTATAAGATGTTAACTTTATTTGTGAGGTTTATGTTATGGGACAGTAGAAAATTGAAAAAAATCAGAAAACAGCCGTATACTTGCTGAATGTGCACAACAAAAGACACAAATAGAAAAACACATCCAAACAGTGAAATCATTGCAAAATCAAACACTGAGGTTACAGAAGTATATCTTATAAGATGTTAACTTTATTTGTGAGGTTTATGTTATGGGCGAGGAGAAAATTGAAAAAAATCAGAAAACAGCCGTATACTTGCTGAATGTGCACAACAAAAGACACAAATAGAAATACACATCCAAACAGTGAAATCATTGCAAAATCAAACACTGAAGGCATATAACTATATCTTATAAGATGTGAACTTTATTTGTGAGGTTTATGTAATGGGACAGTAGAAAATTGAAAAAAATCAGAAAACAGCCGTACACTTGCTGAATGTGCACAACAAAAGACACAAATAGAAAAACACATCCAAACAGTGAAATCATTGCAAAATCAAACCCTGAAGGCATATAACTATATCTTATAAGATTTTAACTTTATTTGTGAGGTTTATGTTATGGGACAGTAGAAAATTGAAAAAAATCAGAAAACAGCCGTATACTTGCCGAATGTGCACAAAAACAGACACAAATAGAAAAACACATCCAAACAGTGAAATCATTGCAAAATCAAACACTGACGGCATATAACTATATCTTATAAGATGTTAACTTTATTTGTGAGGTTTATGTTATGGGACAGTAGAAAATTGAAAAAAATCAGAAAACAGCCGTATACTTGCTGAATGCGCACAAAAACAGACACAAATAGAAAAACACATCCAAACAGTGAAATCATTGCAAAATCAAACACTGAAGGCATATAACTATATCTTATAAGATGTTAACTTTATTTGTGAGGTTTATGTTATGGGACAGTAGAAAATTGAAAAAAATCAGAAAACAGCCGTATACTTGCTGAATGAGCACAAAAACAGACACAAATAGAAAAACACATCCAAACAGTGAAATCATTGCAAAATCAAACACTGAGGTTACAGAAGTATATCTTATAAGATTTTAACTTTATTTGTGAGGTTTATCTTATGGGACAGTAGAAAATTGAAAAAAATCAGAAAACAGCCGTATACTTGCTGAATGTGCACAACAAAAGACACAAATAGAAAAACACATCCAAACAGTGAAATCATTGCAAAATCAAACACTGAGGTTACAGAAGTATATCTTATAAGATGTTAACTTTATTTGTGAGGTTTATGTTATGGGACAGTAGAAAATTGAAAAAAATCAGAAAACAGCCGTATACTTGCTGAATGTGCACAACAAAAGACACAAATAGAAAAACACATCCAAACAGTGAAATCATTGCAAAATCAAACACTGAGGTTACAGAAGTATATCTTATAAGATGTTAACTTTATTTGTGAGGTTTATGTTATGGGCGAGGAGAAAATTGAAAAAAATCAGAAAACAGCCGTATACTTGCTGAATGTGCACAAAACAGACACAAATAGAAAAACACATCCAAACAGTGAAATCATTGCAAAATCAAACACTGACGGCATATAACTATATCTTATAAGATGTTAACTTTATTTGTGAGGTTTATGTTATGGGACAGTAGAAAATTGAAAAAAATCAGAAAACAGCCGTATACTTGCTGAATGCGCACAAAAACAGACACAAATAGAAATACACATCCAAACAGTGAAATCATTGCAAAATCAAACACTGAAGGCATATAACTATATCTTATAAGATGTTAACTTTATTTGTGAGGTTTATGTTATGGGACAGTAGAAAATTGAAAAAAATCAGAAAACAGCCGTATACTTGCTGAATGAGCACAAAAACAAACACAAATAGAAAAACACATCCAAACAGTGAAATCATTGCAAAATCAAACACTGACGGCATATAACTATATCTTATAAGATGTTAACTTTATTTGTGAGGTTTATGTTATGGGACAGTAGAAAATTGAAAAAAATCAGAAAACAGCCGTATACTTGCTGAATGTGCACAAAACAGACACAAATAGAAAAACACATCCAAACAGTGAAATCATTGCAAAATCAAACACTGAGGTTACAGAAGTATATCTTATAAGATTTTAACTTTATTTGTGAGGTTTATCTTATGGGACAGTAGAAAATTGAAAAAAATCAGAAAACAGCCGTATACTTGCTGAATGTGCACAACAAAAGACACAAATAGAAAAACACATCCAAACAGTGAAATCATTGCAAAATCAAACCCTGAAGGCATATAACTATATCTTATACGATTTTAACTTTATTTGTGAGGTTTATGTTATGGGACAGTAGAAAATTGAAAAAAATCAGAAAACAGCCGTATACTTGCCGAATGTGCACAAAAACAGACACAAATAGAAAAACACATCCAAACAGTGAAATCATTGCAAAATCAGACACTAAAGGCATATAACTATATCTTATAAGATGTTAACTTTATTTGTGAGGTTTATGTTATGCGACAGTAGAAAATTGAAAAAAATCAGAAAACAGCCGTATACTTGCTGAATGCGCACAAAAACAGACACAAATAGAAAAACACATCCAAACAGTGAAATTTTTGCAAAATCAAACACTGACGGCATATAACTATATCTTATAAGATTTTAACTTTATTTGTGAGGTTTATGTTATGGGACAGTAGAAAATTGAAAAAAATCAGAAAACAGCCGTATACTTGCTGAATGTGCACAACAAAAGACTCAAATAGAAATACACATCCAAACAGTGAAATCATTGCAAAATCAAACACTGAAGGCATATAACTATATCTTATAAGATGTGAACTTTATTTGTGAGGTTTATGTTATGGGACAGTAGAAAATTGAAAAAAATCAGAAAACAGCCGTACACTTGCTGAATGTGCACAACAAAAGACACAAATAGAAAAACACATCCAAACAGTGAAATCATTGCAAAATCAAACACTGAAGGCATATAACTATATCTTATAAGATTTTAACTTTATTTGTGAGGTTTATGTTATGGGACAGTAGAAAATTGAAAAAAATCAGAAAACAGCCGTATACTTGCTGAATGTGCACAAACACAGACACACATAGAAAAACACATCAAATTAGTGAAATCTTTGTAAAATCAAACACTGAGGGTACAGAACTAAATCTTTTAAGAAGTTAACTTCATTTGTGAGGTTTATGTTATGGGACAGCAGAAAAATTAAAAAAATCCGGAAACAGCCTTATCTCAGCTGAATGCGCACACAAACAGACACCAATAGAAAAACACATCCAAACAGTGAAATCATTGCAAAATCAAACACTGACGACATATAACTATATCTTATGAGATTTTAACTTTATTTGTGAGGTTTATGTTATGGGACAGTAGAAAATTGAAAAAAATCAGAAAACAGCCGTATACTTGCTGAATGTGCACAACAAAAGACACAAATAGAAAAACACATCCAAACAGTGAAATCATTGCAAAATCAAACACTGACGGCATATAACTATATCTTATAAGATGTTAACTTTATTTGTGAGGTTTATGTTATGGGACAGTAGAAAATTGAAAAAAATCAGAAAACAGCCGTATACTTGCTGAATGTGCACAAAAACAGACACAAATAGAAAAACACATCCAAACAGTGAAATCATTGCAAAATCAAACTCTGAGGTTACAGAAGTATATCTTATAAGATGTTAACTTTATTTGTGAGGTTTATGTTATGGGACAGTAGAAAAGTAAAAAAAATCAGAAAACAGCCGTATACTTGCTGAATGTGCAAAACAAAAGACACAAATAGAAAAACACATCCAAACAGTGAAATCATTGCAAAATCAAACAGAAGTATATCTTATAAGATGTTAACTTTATTTGTGAGGTTAATGTTATGGGACAGTAGAAAATTGAAAAAAATCAGAAAACAGCCGTATACTTGCTGAATGTGCACAACAAAAGACACAAATAGAAAAACACATCCAAACAGTGAAATCATTGCAAAATCAAACACTGACGGCATATAACTATATCTTATAAGATGTTAACTTTATTTGTGAGGTTTATGTTATGGGACAGTAGAAAATTGAAAAAAATCAGAAAACAGCCGTATACTTGCTGAATGCGCACAACAAAAGACACAAATAGAAAAACACATCCAAACAGTGAAATCATTGCAAAATCAAACACTGACGGCATATAACTATATCTTATAAGATTTTAACTTTATTTGTGAGGTTTATGTTATGGGACAGTAGAAATTTGAAAAAAATCAGAAAACAGCCGTATACTTGCTGAATGTGCACAAAAACAGACACAAATAGAAAAACACATCCAAACAGTGAAATCATTGCAAAATCAAACACTGAGGTTACAGAAGTATATCTTATAAGATGTTAACTTTATTTGTGAGGTTTATGTTATGGGACAGTAGAAAATTTAAAAAAATCAGAAAACAGCCGTATACTTGCTGAATGTGCACAAAAACAGACACACATAGAAAAACACATCCAAACAGTGAAATCATTGCAAAATCAAAAACTGAGGTTACAGAAGTATATCTTATAAGATGTTAACTTTATTTGTGAGGTTTATGTTATGGGACAGTAGAAAATTGAAAAAAATCAGAAAACAGCCGTATACTTGCTGAATGTGCACAAAAACAGACACAAATAGAAAAACACATCCAAACAGTGAAATCATTGCAAAATCAAACACTGAAGGCATAAAACTATATCTCATAAGATTTTAACTTTATTTGTGAGGTTTATGTTATGGGACAGTAGAAAATTGAAAAAAACCAGAAAACAGCCGTATACTTGCTGAATTCGCACAAAAACAGACACAAATAGAAAAACACATCCAAACAGTAAAATCATTGCAAAATCAAACACTGAGGTTACAGAAGTATATCTTATAAGATGTTAACTTTATTTGTGAGGTTTATGTTATGGGACAGTAGAAAATTGAAAAAAATCAGAAAACAGCCGTATACTTGCTGAATGTGCACAAAACAGACACAAATAGAAAAACACATCCAAACAGTGAAATCATTGCAAAATCAAACACTGACGGCATATAACTATATCTTATAAGATGTTAACTTCATTTGTGAGGTTTATGTTATGGGACAGTAGAAAATTGAAAAAAATCAGTCGATACTTGCTGAATGTGCACAACAAAAGACACAAATAGAAATACACATCCAAACAGTGAAATCATTGCAAAATCAAACACTGAAGGCATATAACTATATCTTATAAGATGTGAACTTTATTTGTGAGGTTTATGTTATGGGACAGTAGAAAATTGAAAAAAATCAGAAAACAGCCGTACACTTTCTGAATGTGCACAACAAAAGACACAAATAGAAAAACACATCCAAACAGTGAAATCATTGCAAAATCAAACCCTGAAGGCATATAACTATATCTTATAAGATTTTAACTTTATTTGTGAGGTTTATGTTATGGGACAGTAGAAAATTGAAAAAAATCAGAAAACAGCCGTATACTTGCCGAATGTGCACAAAAACAGACACAAATAGAAAAACACATCCAAACAGTGAAATCATTGCAAAATCAGACACTGAAGGCATATAACTATATCTTATAAGATGTTAACTTTATTTGTGAGGTTTATGTTATGCGACAGTAGAAAATTGAAAAAAATCAGAAAACAGCCGTATACTTGCTGAATGTGCACAAAACAGACACAAATAGAAAAACACATCCAAACAGTGAAATCATTGCAAAATCAAACACTGAGGTTACAGAAGTATATCTTATAAGATTTTAACTTTATTTGTGAGGTTTATGTTATGGGACAGTAGAAAATTGAAAAAAATCAGAAAACAGCCGTATACTTGCTGAATGTGCACAACAAAAGACACAAATAGAAAAACACATCCAAACAGTGAAATCATTGCAAAATCAAACACTGAGGTTACAGAAGTATATCTTATAAGATGTTAACTTTATTTGTGAGGTTTATGTTATAGGACATTCGAAAATTGAAAAAAATCAGAAAACAGCCGTATACTTGCTGAATGTGCACAAAAACAGACACAAATAGAAAAACACATCCAAACAGTGAAATCATTGCAAAATCAAACACTGAAGGCATATAACTATATCTTATAAGATTTTAACTTTATTTGTGAGGTTTATGTTATGGGACAGTAGAAAATTGAAAAAAATCAGAAAACAGCCGTATACTTGCTGAATGCGCACAAAAACAGACACAAATAGAAAAACACATCCAAACAGTGAAATCATTGCAAAATCAAACACTGAAGGCATATAACTATATCTTATAAGACGTTAACTTTATTTGTGAGGTTTATGTGATGGGACAGTAGAAAATTGAAAAAAATCAGAAAACAGCCGTATACTTGCTGAATGTGCACAACAAAAGACACAAATAGAAAAACACATCCAAACAGTGAAATCATTGCAAAATCAAACACTGAAGGCATATAACTATATCTTATAAGATTTTAACTTTATTTGTGAGGTTTATGTTATGGGACATTCGAAAATTGAAAAAAATCAGAAAACATCCGTATACTTGCTGAATGTGCACAAAAACAGACACAAATAGAAAAACACATCCAAACAGTGAAATCATTGCAAAATCAAACACTGAAGGCATATAACTATATCTTATAAGATGTTAACTTCATTTGTGAGGTTTATGTTATGGGACAGTAGAAAATTGATAAAAATCAGAAAACAGCCGTATACTTGCTGAATGTGCACAAAACAGACACAAATAGAAAAGCACATCCAAACAGTGAAATCATTGCAAAATCTAACACTGAGGTTACAGAAGTATATCTTATAAGATGTTAACTTTATTTGTGAGGTTTATGTTATGGGACAGTAGAAAATTGAAAAAAATCAGAAAACAGCCGTATACTTGCTGAATGTGCACAAAAACAGACACAAATAGAAAAACACATCCAAACAGTGAAATCATTGCAAAATCAAACACTGAAGGCATATAACTATATCTTATAAGATTTTAACTTTATTTGTGAGGTTTATGTTATGGGACAGTAGAAAACTGAAAAAAATCAGAAAACAGCCGTATACTTGCTGAATGTGCACAACAAAAGACACAAATAGAAAAACACATCCAAACAGTGAAATCATTGCAAAATCAAACACTGAGGGTACAGAAGTATATCTTATAAGATGTTAACTTTATTTGTGAGGTTTATGTTATGGGACAGTAGAAAACTGAAAAAAATCAGAAAACAGCCGTATACTTGCTGAATGTGCACAACAAAAGACACAAATAGAAAAACACATCCAAACAGTGAAATCATTGCAAAATCAAACACTGAAGGCATATAACTATATCTTATAAGATTTTAACTTTATTTGGAGGTTTATGTTATGGGACAGTAGAAATTTGAAAAAAATCAGAAAACAGCCGTACACTTGCTGAATGTGCACAACAAAAGACACAAATAGAAAAACACATCCAAACAGTGAAATCATTGCAAAATCAAACACTGAGGGTACAGAAGTATATCTTATAAGATGTTAACTTTATTTGTGAGGTTTATGTTATGGGACAGTAGAAAATTGAAAAAAATCAGAAAACAGCCGTATACTTGCTGAATGTGCACAACAAAAGACACAAATAGAAAAACACATCCAAACAGTGAAATCATTGCAAAATCAAACACTGACGGCATATAACTATATCTTATAAGATGTTAACTTTATTTGTGAGGTTTATGTTATGGGACAGTAGAAAATTGAAAAAAATCAGAAAACAGCCGTATACTTGCTGAATGCGCACAAAAACAGACACAAATAGAAAAACACATCCAAACAGTGAAATCATTGCAAAATCAAACACTGAAGGCATATAACTATATCTTATAAGATGTTAACTTTATTTGTGAGGTTTATGTTATGGGACTGTAGAAAATTGAAAAAAATCAGAAAACAGCCGTATACTTGCTGAATGAGCACAAAAACAGACACAAATAGAAAAACACATCCAAACAGTGAAATCATTGCAAAATCAAACACTGAGGTTACAGAAGTATATCTTATAAGATTTTAACTTTATTTGTGAGGTTTATCTTATGGGACAGTAGAAAATTGAAAAAAATCAGAAAACAGCCGTATACTTGCTGAATGTGCACAACAAAAGACACAAATAGAAAAACACATCCAAACAGTGAAATCATTGCAAAATCAAACACTGAGGTTACAGAAGTATATCTTATAAGATGTTAACTTTATTTGTGAGGTTTATGTTATGGGCGAGGAGAAAATTGAAAAAAATCAGAAAACAGCCGTATACTTGCTGAATGTGCACAACAAAAGACACAAATAGAAAAACACATCCAAACAGTGAAATCATTGCAAAATCAAACACTGAAGGCATATAACTATATCTTATAAGATTTTAACTTTATTTGGAGGTTTATGTTATGGGACAGTAGAAATTTGAAAAAAATCAGAAAACAGCCGTACACTTGCTGAATGTGCACAACAAAAGACACAAATAGAAAAACACATCCAAACAGTGAAATCATTGCAAAATCAAACACTGAGGGTACAGAAGTATATCTTATAAGATGTTAACTTTATTTGTGAGGTTTATGTTATGGGACAGTAGAAAATTGAAAAAAATCAGAAAACAGCCGTATACTTGCTGAATGTGCACAACAAAAGACACAAATAGAAAAACACATCCAAACAGTGAAATCATTGCAAAATCAAACACTGACGGCATATAACTATATCTTATAAGATGTTAACTTTATTTGTGAGGTTTATGTTATGGGACAGTAGAAAATTGAAAAAAATCAGAAAACAGCCGTATACTTGCTGAATGCGCACAAAAACAGACACAAATAGAAAAACACATCCAAACAGTGAAATCATTGCAAAATCAAACACTGAAGGCATATAACTATATCTTATAAGATGTTAACTTTATTTGTGAGGTTTATGTTATGGGACTGTAGAAAATTGAAAAAAATCAGAAAACAGCCGTATACTTGCTGAATGAGCACAAAAACAGACACAAATAGAAAAACACATCCAAACAGTGAAATCATTGCAAAATCAAACACTGAGGTTACAGAAGTATATCTTATAAGATTTTAACTTTATTTGTGAGGTTTATCTTATGGGACAGTAGAAAATTGAAAAAAATCAGAAAACAGCCGTATACTTGCTGAATGTGCACAACAAAAGACACAAATAGAAAAACACATCCAAACAGTGAAATCATTGCAAAATCAAACACTGAGGTTACAGAAGTATATCTTATAAGATGTTAACTTTATTTGTGAGGTTTATGTTATGGGACAGTAGAAAATTGAAAAAAATCAGAAAACAGCCGTATACTTGCTGAATGTGCACAACAAAAGACACAAATAGAAAAACACATCCAAACAGTGAAATCATTGCAAAATCAAACACTGAGGTTACAGAAGTATATCTTATAAGATGTTAACTTTATTTGTGAGGTTTATGTTATGGGCGAGGAGAAAATTGAAAAAAATCAGAAAACAGCCGTATACTTGCTGAATGTGCACAACAAAAGACACAAATAGAAATACACATCCAAACAGTGAAATCATTGCAAAATCAAACACTGAAGGCATATAACTATATCTTATAAGATGTGAACTTTATTTGTGAGGTTTATGTTATGGGACAGTAGAAAATTGAAAAAAATCAGAAAACAGCCGTACACTTGCTGAATGTGCACAACAAAAGACACAAATAGAAAAACACATCCAAACAGTGAAATCATTGCAAAATCAAACACTGACGGCATATAACTATATCTTATAAGATGTTAACTTTATTTGTGAGGTTTATGTTATGGGACAGTAGAAAATTGAAAAAAATCAGAAAACAGCCGTATACTTGCTGAATGCGCACAAAAACAGACACAAATAGAAAAACACATCCAAACAGTGAAATCATTGCAAAATCAAACACTGAAGGCATATAACTATATCTTATAAGATGTTAACTTTATTTGTGAGGTTTATGTTATGGGACAGTAGAAAATTGAAAAAAATCAGAAAACAGCCGTATACTTGCTGAATGAGCACAAAAACAGACACAAATAGAAAAACACATCCAAACAGTGAAATCATTGCAAAATCAAACACTGACGGCATATAACTATATCTTATAAGATTTTAACTTTATTTGTGAGGTTTATGTTATGGGACAGTAGAAAATTGAAAAAAATCAGAAAACAGCCGTATACTTGCTGAATGTGCACAAAACAGACACAAATAGAAAAACACATCCAAACAGTGAAATCATTGCAAAATCAAACACTGAGGTTACAGAAGTATATCTTATAAGATTTTAACTTTATTTGTGAGGTTTATCTTATGGGACAGTAGAAAATTGAAAAAAATCAGAAAACAGCCGTATACTTGCCGAATGTGCACAAAAACAGACACAAATAGAAAAACACATCCAAACAGTGAAATCATTGCAAAATCAGACACTGAAGGCATATAACTATATCTTATAAGATGTTAACTTTATTTGTGAGGTTTATGTTATGCGACAGTAGAAAATTGAAAAAAATCAGAAAACAGCCGTATACTTGCTGAATGCGCACAAAAACAGACACAAATAGAAAAACACATCCAAACAGTGAAATCATTGCAAAATCAAACACTGACGGCATATAACTATATCTTATAAGATTTTAACTTTATTTGTGAGGTTTATGTTATGGGACAGTAGAAAATTGAAAAAAATCAGAAAACAGCCGTATACTTGCTGAATGTGCACAACAAAAGACACAAATAGAAATACACATCCAAACAGTGAAATCATTGCAAAATCAAACACTGAAGGCATATAACTATATCTTATAAGATGTGAACTTTATTTGTGAGGTTTATGTTATGGGACAGTAGAAAATTGAAAAAAATCAGAAAACAGCCGTACACTTGCTGAATGTGCACAACAAAAGACACAAATAGAAAAACACATCCAAACAGTGAAATCATTGCAAAATCAAACCCTGAAGGCATATAACTATATCTTATAAGATTTTAACTTTATTTGTGAGGTTTATGTTATGGGACAGTAGAAAATTGAAAAAAATCAGAAAACAGCCGTATACTTGCCGAATGTGCACAAAAACAGACACAAATAGAAAAACACATCCAAACAGTGAAATCATTGCAAAATCAGACACTGAGGGCATATAACTATATCTTATAAGATGTTAACTTTATTTGTGAGGTTTATGTTATGCGACAGTAGAAAATTGAAAAAAATCAGAAAACAGCCGTATACTTGCTGAATGCGCACAAAAACAGACACAAATAGAAAAACACATCCAAACAGTGAAATCATTGCAAAATCAAACACTGACGGCATATAACTATATCTTATAAGATTTTAACTTTATTTGTGAGGTTTATGTTATGGGACAGTAGAAAATTGAAAAAAATCAGAAAACAGCCGTATACTTGCTGAATGTGCACAAAACAGACACAAATAGAAAAACACATCCAAACAGTGAAATCATTGCAAAATCAAACACTGAGGTTACAGAAGTATATCTTATAAGATTTTAACTTTATTTGTGAGGTTTATGTTATGGGACAGTAGAAAATTGAAAAAAATCAGAAAACAGCCGTATACTTGCTGAATGTGCACAAAAACAGACACAAATAGAAAAACACATCTAAATAGTGAAATCATTGCAAAATCAAACACTGACGGCATATAACTATATCTTATAAGATTTTAACTTTATTTGTGAGGTTTATGTTATGGGACAGTAGAAAATTGAAAAAAATCAGAAAACAGCCGTATACTTGCTGAATGTGCACAACAAAAGACACAAATAGAAAAACACATCCAAACAGTGAAATCATTGCAAAATCAAACACTGAGGTTACAGAAGTATATCTTATAAGATGTTAACTTTATTTGTGAGGTTTATGTTATGGGACATTCGAAAATTGAAAAAAATCAGAAAACAGCCGTATACTTGCTGAATGTGCACAAAAACAGACACAAATAGAAAAACACATCCAAACAGTGAAATCATTGCAAAATCAAACACTGAAGGCATATAACTATATCTTATAAGATTTTAACTTTATTTGTGAGGTTTATGTTATGGGACAGTAGAAAATTGAAAAAAATCAGAAACAGCCGTATACTTGCTGAATGCGCACAAAAACAGACACAAATAGAAAAACACATCCAAACAGTGAAATCATTGCAAAATCAAACACTGAGGTTACAGAAGTATATCTTATAAGATGTTAACTTTATTTGTGAGGTTTATGTTATGGGACAGTAGAAAATTGAAAAAAATCAGAAAACAGCCGTATACTTGCTGAATGTGCACAAAAACAGACACAAATAGAAAAACACATCCAAACAGTGAAATCATTGCAAAATCAAACCCTGAAGGCATATAACTATATCTTATACGATTTTAACTTTATTTGTGAGGTTTATGTTATGGGACAGTAGAAAATTGAAAAAAATCAGAAAACAGCCGTACACTTGCTGAATGTGCACAACAAAAGACACAAATAGAAAAACACATCCAAACAGTGAAATCATTGCAAAATCAAACCCTGAAGGCATATAACTATATCTTATAAGATTTTAACTTTATTTGTGAGGTTTATGTTATGGGACAGTAGAAAATTGAAAAAAATCAGAAAACAGCCGTATACTTGCCGAATGTGCACAAAAACAGACACAAATAGAAAAACACATCCAAATAGTGAAATCATTGCAAAATCAGACACTGAAGGCATATAACTATATCTTATAAGATGTTAACTTTATTTGTGAGGTTTATGTTATGCGACAGTAGAAAATTGAAAAAAATCAGAAAACAGCCGTATACTTGCTGAATGCGCACAAAAACAGACACAAATAGAAAAACACATCCAAACAGTGAAATCATTGCAAAATCAAACACTGACGGCATATAACTATATCTTATAAGATTTTAACTTTATTTGTGAGGTTTATGTTATGGGACAGTAGAAAATTGAAAAAAATCAGAAAACAGCCGTATACTTGCTGAATGTGCACAAAACAGACACAAATAGAAAAACACATCCAAACAGTGAAATCATTGCAAAATCAAACACTGAGGTTACAGAAGTATATCTTATAAGATTTTAACTTTATTTGTGAGGTTTATGTTATGGGACAGTAGAAAATTGAAAAAAATCAGAAAACAGCCGTATACTTGCTGAATGTGCACAACAAAAGACACAAATAGAAAAACACATCCAAACAGTGAAATCATTGCAAAATCAAACACTGAGGTTACAGAAGTATATCTTATAAGATGTTAACTTTATTTGTGAGGTTTATGTTATGGGACAGTAGAAAATTGAAAAAAATCAGAAAACAGCCGTATACTTGCTGAATGTGCACAAAACAGACACAAATAGAAAAGCACATCCAAACAGTGAAATCATTGCAAAATCTAACACTGAGGTTACAGAAGTATATCTTATAAGATGTTAACTTTATTTGTGAGGTTTATGTTATGGGACAGTAGAAAATTGAAAAAAATCAGAAAACAGCCGTATACTTGCTGAATGTGCACAAAAACAGACACAAATAGAAAAGCACATCCAAACAGTGAAATCATTGCAAAATCTAACACTGAGGTTACAGAAGTATATCTTATAAGATGTTAACTTTATTTGTGAGGTTTATGTTATGGGACAGTAGAAAATTGAAAAAAATCAGAAAACAGCCGTATACTTGCTGAATGTGCACAAAAACTGACACAAATAGAAAAACACATCCAAACAGTGAAATCATTGCAAAATCAAACACTGAAGGCATATAACTATATCTTATAAGATTTTAACTTTATTTGTGAGGTTTATGTTATGGGACAGTAGAAAACTGAAAAAAATCAGAAAACAGCCGTATACTTGCTGAATGTGCACAACAAAAGACACAAATAGAAAAACACATCCAAACAGTGAAATCATTGCAAAATCAAACACTGAGGGTACAGAAGTATATCTTATAAGATGTTAACTTTATTTGTGAGGTTTATGTTATGGGACAGTAGAAAACTGAAAAAAATCAGAAAACAGCCGTATACTTGCTGAATGTGCACAACAAAAGACACAAATAGAAAAACACATCCAAACAGTGAAATCATTGCAAAATCAAACACTGAGGGTACAGAAGTATATCTTATAAGATGTTAACTTTATTTGTGAGGTTTATGTTATGGGACAGTAGAAAATTGAAAAAAATCAGAAAACAGCCGTATACTTGCTGAATGTGCACAACAAAAGACACAAATAGAAAAACACATCCAAACAGTGAAATCATTGCAAAATCAAACACTGAAGGCATATAACTATATCTTATAAGATGTTAACTTCATTTGTGAGGTTTATGTTATGGGACAGTAGAAAATTGATAAAAATCAGAAAACAGCCGTATACTTGCTGAATGTGCACAAAACAGACACAAATAGAAAAGCACATCCAAACAGTGAAATCATTGCAAAATCTAACACTGAGGTTACAGAAGTATATCTTATAAGATGTTAACTTTATTTGTGAGGTTTATGTTATGGGACAGTAGAAAATTGAAAAAAATCAGAAAACAGCCGTATACTTGCTGAATGTGCACAAAAACAGACACAAATAGAAAAACACATCCAAACAGTGAAATCATTGCAAAATCAAACACTGAAGGCATATAACTATATCTTATAAGATTTTAACTTTATTTGTGAGGTTTATGTTATGGGACAGTAGAAAACTGAAAAAAATCAGAAAACAGCCGTATACTTGCTGAATGTGCACAACAAAAGACACAAATAGAAAAACACATCCAAACAGTGAAATCATTGCAAAATCAAACACTGAGGGTACAGAAGTATATCTTATAAGATGTTAACTTTATTTGTGAGGTTTATGTTATGGGACAGTAGAAAACTGAAAAAAATCAGAAAACAGCCGTATACTTGCTGAATGTGCACAACAAAAGACACAAATAGAAAAACACATCCAAACAGTGAAATCATTGCAAAATCAAACACTGAAGGCATATAACTATATCTTATAAGATTTTAACTTTATTTGTGAGGTTTATGTTATGGGACAGTAGAAATTTGAAAAAAATCAGAAAACAGCCGTACACTTGCTGAATGTGCACAACAAAAGACACAAATAGAAAAACACATCCAAACAGTGAAATCATTGCAAAATCAAACCCTGAAGGCATATAACTATATCTTATACGATTTTAACTTTATTTGTGAGGTTTATGTTATGGGACAGTAGAAAATTGAAAAAAATCAGAAAACAGCCGTATACTTGCCGAATGTGCACAAAAACAGACACAAATAGAAAAACACATCCAAACAGTGAAATCATTGCAAAATCAGACACTGAAGGCATATAACTATATCTTATAAGATGTTAACTTTATTTGTGAGGTTTATGTTATGCGACAGTAGAAAATTGAAAAAAATCAGAAAACAGCCGTATACTTGCTGAATGCGCACAAAAACAGACACAAATAGAAAAACACATCCAAACAGTGAAATCATTGCAAAATCAAACACTGACGGCATATAACTATATCTTATAAGATTTTAACTTTATTTGTGAGGTTTATGTTATGGGACAGTAGAAAATTGAAAAAAATCAGAAAACAGCCGTACACTTGCTGAATGTGCACAACAAAAGACACAAATAGAAAAACACATCCAAACAGTGAAATCATTGCAAAATCAAACCCTGAAGGCATATAACTATATCTTATAAGATTTTAACTTTATTTGTGAGGTTTATGTTATGGGACAGTAGAAAATTGAAAAAAATCAGAAAACAGCCGTATACTTGCCGAATGTGCACAAAAACAGACACAAATAGAAAAACACATCCAAATAGTGAAATCATTGCAAAATCAGACACTGAAGGCATATAACTATATCTTATAAGATGTTAACTTTATTTGTGAGGTTTATGTTATGCGACAGTAGAAAATTGAAAAAAATCAGAAAACAGCCGTATACTTGCTGAATGCGCACAAAAACAGACACAAATAGAAAAACACATCCAAACAGTGAAATCATTGCAAAATCAAACACTGACGGCATATAACTATATCTTATAAGATTTTAACTTTATTTGTGAGGTTTATGTTATGGGACAGTAGAAAATTGAAAAAAATCAGAAAACAGCCGTATACTTGCTGAATGTGCACAAAAACAGACACAAATAGAAAAACACATCCAAACAGTGAAATCATTGCAAAATCAAACACTGAAGGCATATAACTATATCTTATAAGATTTTAACTTTATTTGTGAGGTTTATGTTATGGGACAGTAGAAAATTGAAAAAAATCAGAAAACAGCCGTATACTTGCTGAATGTGCACAACAAAAGACACAAATAGAAAAACACATCCAAACAGTGAAATCATTGCAAAATCAAACACTGAGGTTACAGAAGTATATCTTATAAGATGTTAACTTTATTTGTGAGGTTTATGTTATGGGACATTCGAAAATTGAAAAAAATCAGAAAACAGCCGTATACTTGCTGAATGTGCACAAAAACAGACACAAATAGAAAAACACATCCAAACAGTGAAATCATTGCAAAATCAAACACTGAAGGCATATAACTATATCTTATAAGATTTTAACTTTATTTGTGAGGTTTATGTTATGGGACAGTAGAAAATTGAAAAAAATCAGAAAACAGCCGTATACTTGCTGAATGTGCACAACAAAAGACACAAATAGAAAAACACATCCAAACAGTGAAATCATTGCAAAATCAAACACTGAAGGCATATAACTATATCTTATAAGATTTTAACTTTATTTGTGAGGTTTATGTTATGGGACAGTAGAAAATTGAAAAAAATCAGAAAACAGCCGTATACTTGCTGATTGCGCACAAAAACAGACACAAATAGAAAAACACATCCAAACAGTGAAATCATTGCAAAATCAAACACTGAAGGCATATAACTATATCTTATAAGATGTTAACTTTATTTGTGAGGTTTATGTTATGGGACAGTAGAAAATTTAAAAAAATCAGAAAACAGCCGTATACTTGCTGAATGTGCACAACAAAAGACACAAATAGAAAAACACATCCAAACAGTGAAATCATTGCAAAATCAAACACTGAAGGCATATAACTATATCTTATAAGATGTTAACTTCATTTGTGAGGTTTATGTTATGGGACAGTAGAAAATTGATAAAAATCAGAAAACAGCCGTATACTTGCTGAATGTGCACAAAACAGACACAAATAGAAAAGCACATCCAAACAGTGAAATCATTGCAAAATCTAACACTGAGGTTACAGAAGTATATCTTATAAGATGTTAACTTTATTTGTGAGGTTTATGTTATGGGACAGTAGAAAATTGAAAAAAATCAGAAAACAGCCGTATACTTGCTGAATGTGCACAAAAACAGACACAAATAGAAAAACACATCCAAACAGTGAAATCATTGCAAAATCAAACACTGAAGGCATATAACTATATCTTATAAGATTTTAACTTTATTTGTGAGGTTTATGTTATGGGACAGTAGAAAACTGAAAAAAATCAGAAAACAGCCGTATACTTGCTGAATGTGCACAACAAAAGACACAAATAGAAAAACACATCCAAACAGTGAAATCATTGCAAAATCAAACACTGAGGGTACAGAAGTATATCTTATAAGATGTTAACTTTATTTGTGAGGTTTATGTTATGCGACAGTAGAAAATTGAAAAAAATCAGAAAACAGCCGTATACTTGCTGAATGTGCACAAAAACAGACACAAATAGAAAAACACATCCAAACAGTGAAATCATTGCAAAATCAAACACTGAAGGCATATAACTATATCTTATAAGATGTTAACTTTATTTGTGAGGTTTATGTTATGCGACAGTAGAAAATTGAAAAAAATCAGAAAACAGCCGTATACTTGCTGAATGTGCACAACAAAAGACACAAATAGAAAAACACATCCAAACAGTGAAATCATTGCAAAATCAAACACTGAAGGCATATAACTATATCTTATAAGATGTTAACTTTATTTGTGAGGTTTATGTTATGCGACAGTAGAAAATTGAAAAAAATCAGAAAACAGCCGTATACTTGCTGAATGTGCACAACAAAAGACACAAATAGAAAAACACATCCAAACAGTGAAATCATTGCAAAATCAAACACTGAAGGCATATAACTATATCTTATAAGATGTTAACTTTATTTGTGAGGTTTATGTTATGCGACAGTAGAAAATTGAAAAAAATCAGAAAACAGCCGTATACTTGCTGAATGTGCACAACAAAAGACACAAATAGAAAAACACATCCAAACAGTGAAATCATTGCAAAATCAAACCCTGAAGGCATATAACTATATCTTATAAGATTTTAACTTTATTTGTGAGGTTTATATTATGGGACAGTAGAAAATTGAAAAAAATCAGAAAACAGCCGTATACTTGCTGAATGTGCACAAAAACAGACACAAATAGAAAAACACATCCAAACAGTGAAATCATTGCAAAATCAAACACTGAAGGCATATAACTATATCTTATAAGATTTTAACTTTATTTGTGAGGTTTATGTTATGGGACAGTAGAAAATTGAAAAAAATCAGAAAACAGCCGTATACTTGCTGAATGTGCACAAAACAGACACAAATAGAAAAACACATCCAAACAGTGAAATCATTGCAAAATCAAACACTGACGGCATATAACTATATCTTATAAGATGTTAACTTTATTTATCAGGTTTATGTGACGGGACAATAGAAAATTGAAAAAAATCAGAAAACAGCCGTATACTTGCTGAATGTGCAGAACAAAAGACACAAATAGAAAAACACATCCAAACAGTGAAATCATTGCAAAATCAAACCCTGAAGGCATATAACTATATCTTATAAGATTTTAACTTTATTTGTGAGGTTTATATTATGGGACAGTAGAAAATTGAAAAAAATCAGAAAACAGCCGTATACTTGCTGAATGTGCACAAAAACAGACACAAATAGAAAAACACATCCAAACAGTGAAATCATTACAAAATCAAACACTGAGGTTACAGAAGTATATCTTATAAGATGTTAACTTTATTTGTGAGGTCTATGTTATGGGACAGTAGAAAATTGAAAAAAATCAGAAAACGGCCGTATACTTGCTGAATGTGCACAAAACAGACACAAATAGAAAAACACATCCAAACAGTGAAATCATTGCAAAATCAAACACTGAGGGTACAGAAGTATATCTTATAAGATGTTAACTTTATTTGTGAGGTTTATGTTATGCGACAGTAGAAAATTGAAAAAAATCAGAAAACAGCCGTATACTTGCTGAATGTGCACAAAAACAGACACAAATAGAAAAACACATCCAAACAGTGAAATCATTGCAAAATCAAACACTGAAGGCATATAACTATATCTTATAAGATGTTAACTTTATTTGTGAGGTTTATGTTATGCGACAGTAGAAAATTGAAAAAAATCAGAAAACAGCCGTATACTTGCTGAATGTGCACAACAAAAGACACAAATAGAAAAACACATCCAAACAGTGAAATCATTGCAAAATCAAACACTGAAGGCATATAACTATATCTTATAAGATGTTAACTTTATTTGTGAGGTTTATGTTATGCGACAGTAGAAAATTGAAAAAAATCAGAAAACAGCCGTATACTTGCTGAATGTGCACAACAAAAGACACAAATAGAAAAACACATCCAAACAGTGAAATCATTGCAAAATCAAACACTGACGGCATATAACTATATCTTATAAGATTTTAACTTTATTTGTGAGGTTTATGTTATGGGACAGCAGAAAATTGAAAAAAATCAGAAAACATCCGTATACTTGCTGAATGTGCACAAAAACAGACACAAATAGAAAAACACATCCAAACAGTGAAATCATTGCAAAATCAAACACTGAAGGCATATAACTATATCTTATAAGATTTTAACTTTATTTGTGAGGTTTATGTTATGGGACAGTAGAAAATTGAAAAAAATCTGAAAACAGCCGTATACTTGCTGAATGTGCACAAAAACAAACACAAATAGAAAAACACATCCAAACAGTGAAATCATTGCAAAATCAAACACTGAAGGCATATAACTATATCTTATAAGATTTTTACTTTATTTGTGAGGTTTATGTTATGGGACAGTAGAAAATTGAAAAAAATCTGAAAACAGCCGTATACTTGCTGAATGTGCACAAAAACAGACACAAATAGAAAAACACATCCAAACAGTGAAATCATTGCAAAATCAAACACTGAGGGTACAGAAGTATATCTTATAAGATGTTAACTTTATTTGTGAGGTTTATGTTATGCGACAGTAGAAAATTGAAAAAAATCAGAAAACAGCCGTATACTTGCTGAATGTGCACAACAAAAGACACAAATAGAAAAACACATCCAAACAGTGAAATCATTGCAAAATCAAACCCTGAAGGCATATAACTATATCTTATAAGATTTTAACTTTATTTGTGATGTTTATATTATGGGACAGTAGAAAATTGAAAAAAATCAGAAAACAGCCGTATACTTGCTGAATGTGCACAAAAACAAACACAAATAGAAAAACACATCCAAACAGTGAAATCATTGCAAAATCAAACACTGAAGGCATATAACTATATCTTATAAGATTTTAACTTTATTTGTGAGGTTTATGTTATGGGACAGTAGAAAATTGAAAAAAATCAGAAAACAGCCGTATACTTGCTGAATGTGCACAAAACAGACACAAATAGAAAAACACATCCAAACAGTGAAATCATTGCAAAATCAAACACTGAGGGTACAGAAGTATATCTTATAAGATGTTAACTTTATTTGTGAGGTTTATGTTATGGGACAGTAGAAAATTGAAAAAAATCAGAAAACAGCCGTATACTTGCTGAATGTGCACAAAAACAGACACAAATAGAAAAACACATCCAAACAGTGAAATCATTGCAAAATCAAACACTGAAGGCATATAACTATATCTTATAAGATGTTAACTTTATTTGTGAGGTTTATGTTATGCGACAGTAGAAAATTGAAAAAAATCAGAAAACAGCCGTATACTTGCTGAATGTGCACAACAAAAGACACAAATAGAAAAACACATCCAAACAGTGAAATCATTGCAAAATCAAACCCTGAAGGCATATAACTATATCTTATAAGATTTTAACTTTATTTGTGAGGTTTATATTATGGGACAGTAGAAAATTGAAAAAAATCAGAAAACAGCCGTATACTTGCTGAATGTGCACAAAAACAAACACAAATAGAAAAACACATCCAAACAGTGAAATCATTGCAAAATCAAACACTGAAGGCATATAACTATATCTTATAAGATTTTAACTTTATTTGTGAGGTTTATGTTATGGGACAGTAGAAAATTGAAAAAAATCAGAAAACAGCCGTATACTTGCTGAATGTGCACAAAACAGACACAAATAGAAAAACACATCCAAACAGTGAAATCATTGCAAAATCAAACACTTACGGCATATAACTATATCTTATAAGATGTTAACTTTATTTATCAGGTTTATGTGACGGGACAATAGAAAATTGAAAAAAATCAGAAAACAGCCGTATACTTGCTGAATGTGCACAAAACAGACACAAATAGAAAAGCACATCCAAACAGTGAAATCATTGCAAAATCAAACACTGAGGGTACAGAAGTATATCTTATAAGATGTTAACTTTATTTGTGAGGTTTATGTTATGGGACAGTAGAAAATTGAAAAAAATCAGAAAACAGCCGTATACTTGCTGAATGTGCACAAAAACAGACACAAATAGAAAAACACATCCAAACAGTGAAATCATTGCAAAATCAAACACTGAAGGCATATAACTATATCTTATAAGATGTTAACTTTATTTGTGAGGTTTATGTTATGCGACAGTAGAAAATTGAAAAAAATCAGAAAACAGCCGTATACTTGCTGAATGTGCACAACAAAAGACACAAATAGAAAAACACATCCAAACAGTGAAATCATTGCAAAATCAAACCCTGAAGGCATATAACTATATCTTATAAGATTTTAACTTTATTTGTGAGGTTTATATTATGGGACAGTAGAAAATTGAAAAAAATCAGAAAACAGCCGTATACTTGCTGAATGTGCACAAAAACAAACACAAATAGAAAAACACATCCAAACAGTGAAATCATTGCAAAATCAAACACTGAAGGCATATAACTATATCTTATGAGATTTTAACTTTATTTGTGAGGTTTATGTTATGGGACAGTAGAAAATTGAAAAAAATCAGAAAACAGCCGTATACTTGCTGAATGTGCACAAAACAGACACAAATAGAAAAACACATCCAAACAGTGAAATCATTGCAAAATCAAACACTTACGGCATATAACTATATCTTATAAGATGTTAACTTTATTTATCAGGTTTATGTGACGGGACAATAGAAAATTGAAAAAAATCAGAAAACAGCCGTATACTTGCTGAATGTGCACAAAACAGACACAAATAGAAAAGCACATCCAAACAGTGAAATCATTGCAAAATCAAACACTGAGGGTATCTTATAAGATGTTAACTTTATTTGTGAGGTTTATGTTATGCGACAGTAGAAAATTGAAAAAAATCAGAAAACAGCCGTATACTTGCTGAATGCGCACAAAAACAGACACAAATAGAAAAACACATCCAAACAGTGAAATCATTGCAAAATCAAACACTGACGGCATATAACTATATCTTATAAGATTTTAACTTTATTTGTGAGGTTTATGTTATGGGACAGCAGAAAATTGAAAAAAATCAGAAAACATCCGTATACTTGATGAATGTGGACAAAAACAGACACAAATAGAAAAACACATCCAAACAGTGAAATCATTGCAAAATCAAACACTGAAGGCATATAACTATATCTTATAAGATTTTAACTTTATTTGTGAGGTTTATGTTATGGGACAGTAGAAAATTGAAAAAAATCTGAAAACAGCCGTATACTTGCTGAATGTGCACAAAACAGACACAAATAGAAAAACACATCCAAACAGTGAAATCATTGCAAAATCAAACACTGAAGGCATATAACTATATCTTATAAGATGTTAACTTTATTTGTGAGGTTTATGTTATGCGACAGTAGAAAATTGAAAAAAATCAGAAAACAGCCGTATACTTGCTGAATGTGCACAACAAAAGACACAAATAGAAAAACACATCCAAACAGTGAAATCATTGCAAAATCAAACCCTGAAGGCATATAACTATATCTTATAAGATTTTAACTTTATTTGTGATGTTTATATTATGGGACAGTAGAAAATTGAAAAAAATCAGAAAACAGCCGTATACTTGCTGAATGTGCACAAAAACAAACACAAATAGAAAAACACATCCAAACAGTGAAATCATTGCAAAATCAAACACTGAAGGCATATAACTATATCTTATAAGATTTTAACTTTATTTGTGAGGTTTATGTTATGGGACAGTAGAAAATTGAAAAAAATCAGAAAACAGCCGTATACTTGCTGAATGTGCACAAAACAGACACAAATAGAAAAACACATCCAAACAGTGAAATCATTGCAAAATCAAACACTTACGGCATATAACTATATCTTATAAGATGTTAACTTTATTTATCAGGTTTATGTGACGGGACAATAGAAAATTGAAAAAAATCAGAAAACAGCCGTATACTTGCTGAATGTGCACAAAACAGACACAAATAGAAAAGCACATCCAAACAGTGAAATCATTGCAAAATCAAACACTGAGGGTATCTTATAAGATGTTAACTTTATTTGTGAGGTTTATGTTATGCGACAGTAGAAAATTGAAAAAAATCAGAAAACAGCCGTATACTTGCTGAATGCGCACAAAAACAGACACAAATAGAAAAACACATCCAAACAGTGAAATCATTGCAAAATCAAACACTGACGGCATATAACTATATCTTATAAGATTTTAACTTTATTTGTGAGGTTTATGTTATGGGACAGCAGAAAATTGAAAAAAATCAGAAAACATCCGTATACTTGATGAATGTGGACAAAAACAGACACAAATAGAAAAACACATCCAAACAGTGAAATCATTGCAAAATCAAACACTGAAGGCATATAACTATATCTTATAAGATTTTAACTTTATTTGTGAGGTTTATGTTATGGGACAGTAGAAAATTGAAAAAAATCTGAAAACAGCCGTATACTTGCTGAATGTGCACAAAAACAGACACAAATAGAAAAACACATCCAAACAGTGAAATCATTGCAAAATCAAACACTGAGGGTACAGAAGTATATCTTATAAGATGTTAACTTTATTTGTGAGGTTTATGTTATGGGACAGTAGAAAATTGAAAAAAATCAGAAAACAGCCGTATACTTGCTGAATGTGCACAAAACAGACACAAATAGAAAAACACATCCAAACAGTGAAATCATTGCAAAATCAAACACTGAGGGTACAGAAGTATATCTTATAAGATGTTAACTTTATTTGTGAGGTTTATGTTATGGGACAGTAGAAAATTGAAAAAAATCAGAAAACAGCCGTATACTTGCTGAATGTGCACAAAAACAGACACAAATAGAAAAACACATCCAAACAGTGAAATCATTGCAAAATCAAACACTGAAGGCATATAACTATATCTTATAAGATGTTAACTTTATTTGTGAGGTTTATGTTATGCGACAGTAGAAAATTGAAAAAAATCAGAAAACAGCCGTATACTTGCTGAATGTGCACAACAAAAGACACAAATAGAAAAACACATCCAAACAGTGAAATCATTGCAAAATCAAACCCTGAAGGCATATAACTATATCTTATAAGATTTTAACTTTATTTGTGATGTTTATATTATGGGACAGTAGAAAATTGAAAAAAATCAGAAAACAGCCGTATACTTGCTGAATGTGCACAAAAACAAACACAAATAGAAAAACACATCCAAACAGTGAAATCATTGCAAAATCAAACACTTACGGCATATAACTATATCTTATAAGATGTTAACTTTATTTATCAGGTTTATGTGACGGGACAATAGAAAATTGAAAAAAATCAGAAAACAGCCGTATACTTGCTGAATGTGCACAAAACAGACACAAATAGAAAAGCACATCCAAACAGTGAAATCATTGCAAAATCAAACACTGAGGGTATCTTATAAGATGTTAACTTTATTTGTGAGGTTTATGTTATGCGACAGTAGAAAATTGAAAAAAATCAGAAAACAGCCGTATACTTGCTGAATGCGCACAAAAACAGACACAAATAGAAAAACACATCAAAACAGTGAAATCATTGCAAAATCAAACACTGACGGCATATAACTATATCTTATAAGATTTTAACTTTATTTGTGAGGTTTATGTTATGGGACAGCAGAAAATTGAAAAAAATCAGAAAACAGCCGTATACTTGCTGAATGTGCACAAAACAGACACAAATAGAAAAGCACATCCAAACAGTGAAATCATTGCAAAATCAAACACTGAGGGTATCTTATAAGATGTTAACTTTATTTGTGAGGTTTATGTTATGCGACAGTAGAAAATTGAAAAAAATCAGAAAACAGCCGTATACTTGCTGAATGCGCACAAAAACAGACACAAATAGAAAAACACATCCAAACAGTGAAATCATTGCAAAATCAAACACTGACGGCATATAACTATATCTTATAAGATTTTAACTTTATTTGTGAGGTTTATGTTATGGGACAGCAGAAAATTGAAAAAAATCAGAAAACATCCGTATACTTGATGAATGTGGACAAAAACAGACACAAATAGAAAAACACATCCAAACAGTGAAATCATTGCAAAATCAAACACTGAAGGCATATAACTATATCTTATAAGATTTTAACTTTATTTGTGAGGTTTATGTTATGGGACAGTAGAAAATTGAAAAAAATCTGAAAACAGCCGTATACTTGCTGAATGTGCACAAAAACAGACACAAATAGAAAAACACATCCAAACAGTGAAATCATTGCAAAATCAAACACTGAGGGTACAGAAGTATATCTTATAAGATGTTAACTTTATTTGTGAGGTTTATGTTATGGGACAGTAGAAAATTGAAAAAAATCAGAAAACAGCCGTATACTTGCTGAATGTGCACAAAACAGACACAAATAGAAAAACACATCCAAACAGTGAAATCATTGCAAAATCAAACACTGAGGGTACAGAAGTATATCTTATAAGATGTTAACTTTATTTGTGAGGTTTATGTTATGGGACAGTAGAAAATTGAAAAAAATCAGAAAACAGCCGTATACTTGCTGAATGTGCACAAAAACAGACACAAATAGAAAAACACATCCAAACAGTGAAATCATTGCAAAATCAAACACTGAAGGCATATAACTATATCTTATAAGATGTTACCTTTATTTGTGAGGTTTATGTTATGCGACAGTAGAAAATTGAAAAAAATCAGAAAACAGCCGTATACTTGCTGAATGTGCACAACAAAAGACACAAATAGAAAAACACATCCAAACAGTGAAATCATTGCAAAATCAAACCCTGAAGGCATATAACTATATCTTATAAGATTTTAACTTTATTTGTGATGTTTATATTATGGGACAGTAGAAAATTGAAAAAAATCAGAAAACAGCCGTATACTTGCTGAATGTGCACAAAAACAAACACAAATAGAAAAACACATCCAAACAGTGAAATCATTGCAAAATCAAACACTGAAGGCATATAACTATATCTTATAAGATTTTAACTTTATTTGTGAGGTTTATGTTATGGGACAGTAGAAAATTGAAAAAAATCAGAAAACAGCCGTATACTTGCTGAATGTGCACAAAACAGACACAAATAGAAAAACACATCCAAACAGTGAAATCATTGCAAAATCAAACACTTACGGCATATAACTATATCTTATAAGATGTTAACTTTATTTATCAGGTTTATGTGACGGGACAATAGAAAATTGAAAAAAATCAGAAAACAGCCGTATACTTGCTGAATGTGCACAAAACAGACACAAATAGAAAAGCACATCCAAACAGTGAAATCATTGCAAAATCAAACACTGAGGGTATCTTATAAGATGTTAACTTTATTTGTGAGGTTTATGTTATGCGACAGTAGAAAATTGAAAAAAATCAGAAAACAGCCGTATACTTGCTGAATGCGCACAAAAACAGACACAAATAGAAAAACACATCCAAACAGTGAAATCATTGCAAAATCAAACACTGACGGCATATAACTATATCTTATAAGATTTTAACTTTATTTGTGAGGTTTATGTTATGGGACAGTAGAAAATTGAAAAAAATCTGAAAACAGCCGTATACTTGCTGAATGTGCACAAAAACAGACACAAATAGAAAAACACATCCAAACAGTGAAATCATTGCAAAATCAAACACTGAGGGTACAGAAGTATATCTTATAAGATGTTAACTTTATTTGTGAGGTTTATGTTATGGGACAGTAGAAAATTGAAAAAAATCAGAAAACAGCCGTATACTTGCTGAATGTGCACAAAAACAGACACAAATAGAAAAACACATCCAAACAGTGAAATCATTGCAAAATCAAACACTGAAGGCATATAACTATATCTTATAAGATGTTAACTTTATTTGTGAGGTTTATGTTATGCGACAGTAGAAAATTGAAAAAAATCAGAAAACAGCCGTATACTTGCTGAATGTGCACAACAAAAGACACAAATAGAAAAACACATCCAAACAGTGAAATCATTGCAAAATCAAACCCTGAAGGCATATAACTATATCTTATAAGATTTTAACTTTATTTGTGATGTTTATATTATGGGACAGTAGAAAATTGAAAAAAATCAGAAAACAGCCGTATACTTGCTGAATGTGCACAAAAACAAACACAAATAGAAAAACACATCCAAACAGTGAAATCATTGCAAAATCAAACACTGAAGGCATATAACTATATCTTATAAGATTTTAACTTTATTTGTGAGGTTTATGTTATGGGACAGTAGAAAATTGAAAAAAATCAGAAAACAGCCGTATACTTGCTGAATGTGCACAAAACAGACACAAATAGAAAAACACATCCAAACAGTGAAATCATTGCAAAATCAAACACTTACGGCATATAACTATATCTTATAAGATGTTAACTTTATTTATCAGGTTTATGTGACGGGACAATAGAAAATTGAAAAAAATCAGAAAACAGCCGTATACTTGCTGAATGTGCACAAAACAGACACAAATAGAAAAGCACATCCAAACAGTGAAATCATTGCAAAATCAAACACTGAGGGTATCTTATAAGATGTTAACTTTATTTGTGAGGTTTATGTTATGCGACAGTAGAAAATTGAAAAAAATCAGAAAACAGCCGTATACTTGCTGAATGCGCACAAAAACAGACACAAATAGAAAAACACATCAAAACAGTGAAATCATTGCAAAATCAAACACTGACGGCATATAACTATATCTTATAAGATTTTAACTTTATTTGTGAGGTTTATGTTATGGGGCAGCAGAAAATTGACAAAAAATCAGAAAACATCCGTATACTTGATGAATGTGGACAAAAACAGACACAAATAGAAAAACACATCCAAACAGTGAAATCATTGCAAAATCAAACACTGAAGGCATATAACTATATCTTATAAGATTTTTACTTTATTTGTGAGGTTTATGTTATGGGACAGTAGAAAATTGAAAAAAATCTGAAAACAGCCGTATACTTGCTGAATGTGCACAAAAACAGACACAAATAGAAAAACACATCCAAACAGTGAAATCATTGCAAAATCAAACACTGAGGGTACAGAAGTATATCTTATAAGATGTTAACTTTATTTGTGAGGTTTATGTTATGGGACAGTAGAAAATTGAAAAAAATCAGAAAACAGCCGTATACTTGCTGAATGTGCACAAAACAGACACAAATAGAAAAACACATCCAAACAGTGAAATCATTGCAAAATCAAACACTGAGGGTACAGAAGTATATCTTATAAGATGTTAACTTTATTTGTGAGGTTTATGTTATGGGACAGTAGAAAATTGAAAAAAATCAGAAAACAGCCGTATACTTGCTGAATGTGCACAAAAACAGACACAAATAGAAAAACACATCCAAACAGTGAAATCATTGCAAAATCAAACACTGAAGGCATATAACTATATCTTATAAGATGTTAACTTTATTTGTGAGGTTTATGTTATGCGACAGTAGAAAATTGAAAAAAATCAGAAAACAGCCGTATACTTGCTGAATGTGCACAACAAAAGACACAAATAGAAAAACACATCCAAACAGTGAAATCATTGCAAAATCAAACCCTGAAGGCATATAACTATATCTTATAAGATTTTAACTTTATTTGTGAGGTTTATATTATGGGACAGTAGAAAATTGAAAAAAATCAGAAAACAGCCGTATACTTGCTGAATGTGCACAAAAACAAACACAAATAGAAAAACACATCCAAACAGTGAAATCATTGCAAAATCAAACACTGAAGGCATATAACTATATCTTATAAGATTTTAACTTTATTTGTGAGGTTTATGTTATGGGACAGTAGAAAATTGAAAAAAATCAGAAAACAGCCGTATACTTGCTGAATGTGCACAAAACAGACACAAATAGAAAAACACATCCAAACAGTGAAATCATTGCAAAATCAAACACTTACGGCATATAACTATATCTTATAAGATGTTAACTTTATTTATCAGGTTTATGTGACGGGACAATAGAAAATTGAAAAAAATCAGAAAACAGCCGTATACTTGCTGAATGTGCACAAAACAGACACAAATAGAAAAGCACATCCAAACAGTGAAATCATTGCAAAATCAAACACTGAGGGTATCTTATAAGATGTTAACTTTATTTGTGAGGTTTATGTTATGCGACAGTAGAAAATTGAAAAAAATCAGAAAACAGCCGTATACTTGCTGAATGTGCACAACAAAAGACACAAATAGAAAAACACATCCAAACAGTGAAATCATTGCAAAATCAAACACTGAAGGCATATAACTATATCTTATAAGATGTTAACTTTATTTGTGAGGTTTATGTTATGCGACAGTAGAAAATTGAAAAAAATCAGAAAACAGCCGTATACTTGCTGAATGTGCACAACAAAAGACACAAATAGAAAAACACATCCAAACAGTGAAATCATTGCAAAATCAAACACTGAAGGCATATAACTATATCTTATAAGATGTTAACTTTATTTGTGAGGTTTATGTTATGCGACAGTAGAAAATTGAAAAAAATCAGAAAACAGCCGTATACTTGCTGAATGTGCACAACAAAAGACACAAATAGAAAAACACATCCAAACAGTGAAATCATTGCAAAATCAAACCCTGAAGGCATATAACTATATCTTATAAGATTTTAACTTTATTTGTGAGGTTTATATTATGGGACAGTAGAAAATTGAAAAAAATCAGAAAACAGCCGTATACTTGCTGAATGTGCACAAAAACAGACACAAATAGAAAAACACATCCAAACAGTGAAATCATTGCAAAATCAAACACTGACAGCATATAACTATATCTTATAAGATGTTAACTTTATTTATCAGGTTTATGTTACGGGACAATAGAAAATTGAAAAAAATCAGAAAACAGCCGTATACTTGCTGAATGTGCACAAAACAGACACAAATAGAAAAGCACATCCAAACAGTGAAATCATTGCAAAATCAAACACTGAGGGTACAGAAGTATATCTTATAAGATGTTAACTTTATTTGTGAGGTTTATGTTATGCGACAGTAGAAAATTGAAAAAAATCAGAAAACAGCCGTATACTTGCTGAATGCGCACAAAAAACAGACACAAATAGAAAAACACATCCAAACAGTGATATCATTGCAAAATCAAACACTGACGGCATATAACTATATCTTATAAGATTTTAACTTTATTTGTGAGGTTTATGTTATGGGACAGCAGAAAATTGAAAAAAATCAGAAAACATCCGTATACTTGATGAATGTGGACAAAAACAGACACAAATAGAAAAACACATCCAAACAGTGAAATCATTGCAAAATCAAACACTGAAGGCATATAACTATATCTTATAAGATTTTAACTTTATTTGTGAGGTTTATGTTATGGGACAGTAGAAAATTGAAAAAAATCAGAAAACAGCCGTATACTTGCTGAATGTGCACAAAACAGACACAAATAGAAAAACACATCCAAACAGTGAAATCATTGCAAAATCAAACACTTACGGCATATAACTATATCTTATAAGATGTTAACTTTATTTATCAGGTTTATGTGACGGGACAATAGAAAATTGAAAAAAATCAGAAAACAGCCGTATACTTGCTGAATGTGCACAAAACAGACACAAATAGAAAAGCACATCCAAACAGTGAAATCATTGCAAAATCAAACACTGAGGGTACAGAAGTATATCTTATAAGATGTTAACTTTATTTGTGAGGTTTATGTTATGCGACAGTAGAAAATTGAAAAAAATCAGAAAACAGCCGTATACTTGCTGAATGCGCACGAAAACAGACACAAATAGAAAAACACATCCAAACAGTGAAATCATTGCAAAATCAAACACTGACGGCATATAACTATATCTTATAAGATTTTAACTTTATTTGTGAGGTTTATGTTATGGGACAGCAGAAAATTGAAAAAAATCAGGAAACATCCGTATACTTGCTGAATGTGCACAAAAACAGACACAAATAGAAAAACACATCCAAACAGTGAAATCATTGCAAAATCAAACACTGAAGGCATATAACTATATCTTATAAGATTTTAACTTTATTTGTGAGGTTTATGTTATGGGACAGTAGAAAATTGAAAAAAATCTGAAAACAGCCGTATACTTGCTGAATGTGCACAAAAACAAACACAAATAGAAAAACACATCCAAACAGTGAAATCATTGCAAAATCAAACACTGAAGGCATATAACTATATCTTATAAGATTTTTACTTTATTTGTGAGGTTTATGTTATGGGACAGTAGAAAATTGAAAAAAATCTGAAAACAGCCGTATACTTGCTGAATGTGCACAAAAACAGACACAAATAGAAAAACACATCCAAACAGTGAAATCATTGCAAAATCAAACACTGAGGGTACAGAAGTATATCTTATAAGATGTTAACTTTATTTGTGAGGTTTATGTTATGGGACAGTAGAAAATTGAAAAAAATCAGAAAACAGCCGTATACTTGCTGAATGCGCACAAAAACAGACACAAATAGAAAAACACATCCAAACAGTGAAATCATTGCAAAATCAAACACTGAAGGCATATAACTATATCTTATAAGATGTTAACTTTATTTGTGAGGTTTATGTTATGCGACAGTAGAAAATTGAAAAAAATCAGAAAACAGCCGTATACTTGCTGAATGTGCACAACAAAAGACACAAATAGAAAAACACATCCAAACAGTGAAATCATTGCAAAATCAAACCCTGAAGGCATATAACTATATCTTATAAGATTTTAACTTTATTTGTGAGGTTTATATTATGGGACAGTAGAAAATTGAAAAAAATCAGAAAACAGCCGTATACTTGCTGAATGTGCACAAAAACAAACACAAATAGAAAAACACATCCAAACAGTGAAATCATTGCAAAATCAAACACTGAAGGCATATAACTATATCTTATGAGATTTTAACTTTATTTGTGAGGTTTATGTTATGGGACAGTAGAAAATTGAAAAAAATCAGAAAACAGCCGTATACTTGCTGAATGTGCACAAAACAGACACAAATAGAAAAACACATCCAAACAGTGAAATCATTGCAAAATCAAACACTTACGGCATATAACTATATCTTATAAGATGTTAACTTTATTTATCAGGTTTATGTGACGGGACAATAGAAAATTGAAAAAAATCAGAAAACAGCCGTATACTTGCTGAATGTGCACAAAACAGACACAAATAGAAAAGCACATCCAAACAGTGAAATCATTGCAAAATCAAACACTGAGGGTATCTTATAAGATGTTAACTTTATTTGTGAGGTTTATGTTATGCGACAGTAGAAAATTGAAAAAAATCAGAAAACAGCCGTATACTTGCTGAATGCGCACAAAAACAGACACAAATAGAAAAACACATCCAAACAGTGAAATCATTGCAAAATCAAACACTGACGGCATATAACTATATCTTATAAGATTTTAACTTTATTTGTGAGGTTTATGTTATGGGACAGCAGAAAATTGAAAAAAATCAGAAAACATCCGTATACTTGATGAATGTGGACAAAAACAGACACAAATAGAAAAACACATCCAAACAGTGAAATCATTGCAAAATCAAACACTGAAGGCATATAACTATATCTTATAAGATGTTAACTTTATTTGTGAGGTTTATGTTATGGGACAGTAGAAAATTGAAAAAAATCAGAAAACAGCCGTATACTTGCTGAATGTGCACAAAACAGACACAAATAGAAAAACACATCCAAACAGTGAAATCATTGCAAAATCAAACACTGAGGGTACAGAAGTATATCTTATAAGATGTTAACTTTATTTGTGAGGTTTATGTTATGGGACAGTAGAAAATTGAAAAAAATCAGAAAACAGCCGTATACTTGCTGAATGTGCACAAAAACAGACACAAATAGAAAAACACATCCAAACAGTGAAATCATTGCAAAATCAAACACTGAAGGCATATAACTATATCTTATAAGATGTTAACTTTATTTGTGAGGTTTATGTTATGCGACAGTAGAAAATTGAAAAAAATCAGAAAACAGCCGTATACTTGCTGAATGTGCACAACAAAAGACACAAATAGAAAAACACATCCAAACAGTGAAATCATTGCAAAATCAAACCCTGAAGGCATATAACTATATCTTATAAGATTTTAACTTTATTTGTGATGTTTATATTATGGGACAGTAGAAAATTGAAAAAAATCAGAAAACAGCCGTATACTTGCTGAATGTGCACAAAAACAAACACAAATAGAAAAACACATCCAAACAGTGAAATCATTGCAAAATCAAACACTGAAGGCATATAACTATATCTTATAAGATTTTAACTTTATTTGTGAGGTTTATGTTATGGGACAGTAGAAAATTGAAAAAAATCAGAAAACAGCCGTATACTTGCTGAATGTGCACAAAACAGACACAAATAGAAAAACACATCCAAACAGTGAAATCATTGCAAAATCAAACACTTACGGCATATAACTATATCTTATAAGATGTTAACTTTATTTATCAGGTTTATGTGACGGGACAATAGAAAATTGAAAAAAATCAGAAAACAGCCGTATACTTGCTGAATGTGCACAAAACAGACACAAATAGAAAAGCACATCCAAACAGTGAAATCATTGCAAAATCAAACACTGAGGGTATCTTATAAGATGTTAACTTTATTTGTGAGGTTTATGTTATGCGACAGTAGAAAATTGAAAAAAATCAGAAAACAGCCGTATACTTGCTGAATGCGCACAAAAACAGACACAAATAGAAAAACACATCCAAACAGTGAAATCATTGCAAAATCAAACACTGAAGGCATATAACTATATCTTATAAGATGTTAACTTTATTTGTGAGGTTTATGTTATGCGACAGTAGAAAATTGAAAAAAATCAGAAAACAGCCGTATACTTGCTGAATGTGCACAACAAAAGACACAAATAGAAAAACACATCCAAACAGTGAAATCATTGCAAAATCAAACCCTGAAGGCATATAACTATATCTTATAAGATTTTAACTTTATTTGTGAGGTTTATATTATGGGACAGTAGAAAATTGAAAAAAATCAGAAAACAGCCGTATACTTGCTGAATGTGCACAAAAACAAACACAAATAGAAAAACACATCCAAACAGTGAAATCATTGCAAAATCAAACACTGAAGGCATATAACTATATCTTATAAGATTTTAACTTTATTTGTGAGGTTTATGTTATGGGACAGTAGAAAATTGAAAAAAATCAGAAAACAGCCGTATACTTGCTGAATGTGCACAAAACAGACACAAATAGAAAAACACATCCAAACAGTGAAATCATTGCAAAATCAAACACTTACGGCATATAACTATATCTTATAAGATGTTAACTTTATTTATCAGGTTTATGTGACGGGACAATAGAAAATTGAAAAAAATCAGAAAACAGCCGTATACTTGCTGAATGTGCACAAAACAGACACAAATAGAAAAGCACATCCAAACAGTGAAATCATTGCAAAATCAAACACTGAGGGTATCTTATAAGATGTTAACTTTATTTGTGAGGTTTATGTTATGCGACAGTAGAAAATTGAAAAAAATCAGAAAACAGCCGTATACTTGCTGAATGCGCACAAAAACAGACACAAATAGAAAAACACATCCAAACAGTGAAATCATTGCAAAATCAAACACTGACGGCATATAACTATATCTTATAAGATTTTAACTTTATTTGTGAGGTTTATGTTATGGGACAGCAGAAAATTGAAAAAAATCAGAAAACATCCGTATACTTGATGAATGTGGACAAAAACAGACACAAATAGAAAAACACATCCAAACAGTGAAATCATTGCAAAATCAAACACTGAAGGCATATAACTATATCTTATAAGATTTTTACTTTATTTGTGAGGTTTATGTTATGGGACAGTAGAAAATTGAAAAAAATCTGAAAACAGCCGTATACTTGCTGAATGTGCACAAAAACAGACACAAATAGAAAAACACATCCAAACAGTGAAATCATTGCAAAATCAAACACTGAAGGCATATAACTATATCTTATAAGATTTTAACTTTATTTGTGAGGTTTATGTTATGGGACAGTAGAAAATTGAAAAAAATCTGAAAACAGCCGTATACTTGCTGAATGTGCACAAAACAGAAACAAATAGAAAAACACATCCAAACAGTGAAATCATTGCAAAATCAAACACTGACAGCATATAACTATATCTTATAAGATGTTAACTTTATTTATCAGGTTTATGTTACGGGACAATAGAAAATTGAAAAAAATCAGAAAACAGCCGTATACTTGCTGAATGTGCACAAAACAGACACAAATAGAAAAGCACATCCAAACAGTGAAATCATTGCAAAATCAAACACTGAGGGTACAGAAGTATATCTTATAAGATGTTAACTTTATTTGTGAGGTTTATGTTATGCGACAGTAGAAAATTGAAAAAAATCAGAAAACAGCCGTATACTTGCTGAATGTGCACAAAAACAGACACAAATAGAAAAACACATCCAAACAGTGAAATCATTGCAAAATCAAACACTGACGGCATATAACTATATCTTATAAGATGTTAACTTTATTTATCAGGTTTATGTGACGGGACAATAGAAAATTGAAAAAAATCAGAAAACAGCCGTATACTTGCTGAATGTGCACAAAACAGACACAAATAGAAAAGCACATCCAAACAGTGAAATCATTGCAAAATCAAACACTGAGGGTACAGAAGTATATCTTATAAGATGTTAACTTTATTTGTGAGGTTTATGTTATGCGACAGTAGAAAATTGAAAATATCAGAAAACAGCCGTATACTTGCTGAATGCGCACAAAAACAGACACAAATAGAAAAACACATCCAAACAGTGAAATCATTGCAAAATCAAACACTGACAGCATATAACTATATCTTATAAGATGTTAACTTTATTTATCAGGTTTATGTTACGGGACAATAGAAAATTGAAAAAAATCAGAAAACAGCCGTATACTTGCTGAATGTGCACAAAACAGACACAAATAGAAAAGCACATCCAAACAGTGAAATCATTGCAAAATCAAACACTGAGGGTACAGAAGTATATCTTATAAGATGTTAACTTTATTTGTGAGGTTTATGTTATGCGACAGTAGAAAATTGAAAAAAATCAGAAAACAGCCGTATACTTGCTGAATGCGCACAAAAAACAGACACAAATAGAAAAACACATCCAAACAGTGATATCATTGCAAAATCAAACACTGACGGCATATAACTATATCTTATAAGATTTTAACTTTATTTGTGAGGTTTATGTTATGGGACAGCAGAAAATTGAAAAAAATCAGAAAACATCCGTATACTTGATGAATGTGGACAAAAACAGACACAAATAGAAAAACACATCCAAACAGTGAAATCATTGCAAAATCAAACACTGAGGGTACAGAAGTATATCTTATAAGATGTTAACTTTATTTGTGAGGTTTATGTTATGGGACAGTAGAAAATTGAAAAAAATCAGAAAACAGCCGTATACTTGCTGAATGTGCACAAAACAGACACAAATAGAAAAACACATCCAAACAGTGATATCATTGCAAAATCAAACACTGACGGCATATAACTATATCTTATAAGATTTTAACTTTATTTGTGAGGTTTATGTTATGGGACAGCAGAAAATTGAAAAAAATCAGAAAACATCCGTATACTTGATGAATGTGGACAAAAACAGACACAAATAGAAAAACACATCCAAACAGTGAAATCATTGCAAAATCAAACACTGAGGGTACAGAAGTATATCTTATAAGATGTTAACTTTATTTGTGAGGTTTATGTTATGGGACAGTAGAAAATTGAAAAAAATCAGAAAACAGCCGTATACTTGCTGAATGTGCACAAAACAGACACAAATAGAAAAACACATCCAAACAGTGAAATCATTGCAAAATCAAACACTGAGGGTACAGAAGTATATCTTATAAGATGTTAACTTTATTTGTGAGGTTTATGTTATGGGACAGTAGAAAATTGAAAAAAATCAGAAAACAGCCGTATACTTGATGAATGTGGACAACAAAAGACACAAATAGAAAAACACATCCAAACAGTGAAATCATTGCAAAATCAAACCCTGAAGGCATATAACTATATCGTATAAGATTTTAACTTTATTTGTGAGGTTTATATTATGGGACAGTAGAAAATTGAAAAAAATCAGAAAACAGCCGTATACTTGCTGAATGTGCACAAAAACAGACACAAATAGAAAAACACATCCAAACAGTGAAATCATTGCAAAATCAAACACTGAAGGCATATAACTATATCTTATAAGATTTTAACTTTATTTGTGAGGTTTATGTTATGGGACAGTAGAAAATTGAAAAAAATCAGAAAACAGCCGTATACTTGCTGAATGTGCACAAAACAGACACAAATAGAAAAACACATCCAAACAGTGAAATCATTGCAAAATCAAACACTGACAGCATATAACTATATCTTATAAGATGTTAACTTTATTTATCAGGTTTATGTTACGGGACAATAGAAAATTGAAAAAAATCAGAAAACAGCCGTATACTTGCTGAATGTGCACAAAACAGACACAAATAGAAAAGCACATCCAAACAGTGAAATCATTGCAAAATCAAACACTGAGGGTACAGAAGTATATCTTATAAGATGTTAACTTTATTTGTGAGGTTTATGTTATGCGACAGTAGAAAATTGAAAAAAATCAGAAAACAGCCGTATACTTGCTGAATGCGCACAAAAAACAGACACAAATAGAAAAACACATCCAAACAGTGATATCATTGCAAAATCAAACACTGACGGCATATAACTATATCTTATAAGATTTTAACTTTATTTGTGAGGTTTATGTTATGGGACAGCAGAAAATTGAAAAAAATCAGAAAACATCCGTATACTTGATGAATGTGGACAAAAACAGACACAAATAGAAAAACACATCCAAACAGTGAAATCATTGCAAAATCAAACACTGAGGGTACAGAAGTATATCTTATAAGATGTTAACTTTATTTGTGAGGTTTATGTTATGGGACAGTAGAAAATTGAAAAAAATCAGAAAACAGCCGTATACTTGCTGAATGTGCACAAAACAGACACAAATAGAAAAACACATCCAAACAGTGAAATCATTGCAAAATCAAACACTGAGGGTACAGAAGTATATCTTATAAGATGTTAACTTTATTTGTGAGGTTTATGTTATGGGACAGTAGAAAATTGAAAAAAATCAGAAAACAGCCGTATACTTGATGAATGTGGACAACAAAAGACACAAATAGAAAAACACATCCAAACAGTGAAATCATTGCAAAATCAAACCCTGAAGGCATATAACTATATCGTATAAGATTTTAACTTTATTTGTGAGGTTTATATTATGGGACAGTAGAAAATTGAAAAAAATCAGAAAACAGCCGTATACTTGCTGAATGTGCACAAAAACAGACACAAATAGAAAAACACATCCAAACAGTGAAATCATTGCAAAATCAAACACTGAAGGCATATAACTATATCTTATAAGATTTTAACTTTATTTGTGAGGTTTATGTTATGGGACAGTAGAAAATTGAAAAAAATCAGAAAACAGCCGTATACTTGCTGAATGTGCACAAAACAGACACAAATAGAAAAACACATCCAAACAGTGAAATCATTGCAAAATCAAACACTGACGGCATATAACTATATCTTATAAGATGTTAACTTTATTTATCAGGTTTATGTGACGGGACAATAGAAAATTGAAAAAAATCAGAAAACAGCCGTATACTTGCTGAATGTGCACAAAACAGACACAAATAGAAAAGCACATCCAAACAGTGAAATCATTGCAAAATCAAACACTGAGGGTACAGAAGTATATCTTATAAGATGTTAACTTTATTTGTGAGGTTTATGTTATGCGACAGTAGAAAATTGAAAATATCAGAAAACAGCCGTATACTTGCTGAATGCGCACAAAAACAGACACAAATAGAAAAACACATCCAAACAGTGAAATCATTGCAAAATCAAACACTGACAGCATATAACTATATCTTATAAGATGTTAACTTTATTTATCAGGTTTATGTTACGGGACAATAGAAAATTGAAAAAAATCAGAAAACAGCCGTATACTTGCTGAATGTGCACAAAACAGACACAAATAGAAAAGCACATCCAAACAGTGAAATCATTGCAAAATCAAACACTGAGGGTACAGAAGTATATCTTATAAGATGTTAACTTTATTTGTGAGGTTTATGTTATGCGACAGTAGAAAATTGAAAAAAATCAGAAAACAGCCGTATACTTGCTGAATGCGCACAAAAAACAGACACAAATAGAAAAACACATCCAAACAGTGATATCATTGCAAAATCAAACACTGACGGCATATAACTATATCTTATAAGATTTTAACTTTATTTGTGAGGTTTATGTTATGGGACAGCAGAAAATTGAAAAAAATCAGAAAACATCCGTATACTTGATGAATGTGGACAAAAACAGACACAAATAGAAAAACACATCCAAACAGTGAAATCATTGCAAAATCAAACACTGAGGGTACAGAAGTATATCTTATAAGATGTTAACTTTATTTGTGAGGTTTATGTTATGGGACAGTAGAAAATTGAAAAAAATCAGAAAACAGCCGTATACTTGCTGAATGTGCACAAAACAGACACAAATAGAAAAACACATCCAAACAGTGAAATCATTGCAAAATCAAACACTGAGGGTACAGAAGTATATCTTATAAGATGTTAACTTTATTTGTGAGGTTTATGTTATGGGACAGTAGAAAATTGAAAAAAATCAGAAAACAGCCGTATACTTGCTGAATGTGCACAAAAACAGACACAAATAGAAAAACACATCCAAACAGTGAAATCATTGCAAAATCAAACACTGAAGGCATATAACTATATCTTATAAGATGTTAACTTTATTTGTGAGGTTTATGTTATGCGACAGTAGAAAATTGAAAAAAATCAGAAAACAGCCGTATACTTGCTGAATGTGCACAACAAAAGACACAAATAGAAAAACACATCCAAACAGTGAAATCATTGCAAAATCAAACCCTGAAGGCATATAACTATATCTTATAAGATTTTAACTTTATTTGTGAGGTTTATATTATGGGACAGTAGAAAATTGAAAAAAATCAGAAAACAGCCGTATACTTGCTGAATGTGCACAAAAACAAACACAAATAGAAAAACACATCCAAACAGTGAAATCATTGCAAAATCAAACACTGAAGGCATATAACTATATCTTATAAGATTTTAACTTTATTTGTGAGGTTTATGTTATGGGACAGTAGAAAATTGAAAAAAATCAGAAAACAGCCGTATACTTGATGAATGTGGACAACAAAAGACACAAATAGAAAAACACATCCAAACAGTGAAATCATTGCAAAATCAAACCCTGAAGGCATATAACTATATCTTATAAGATTTTAACTTTATTTGTGAGGTTTATATTATGGGACAGTAGAAAATTGAAAAAAATCAGAAAACAGCCGTATACTTGCTGAATGTGCACAAAAACAGACACAAATAGAAAAACACATCCAAACAGTGAAATCATTGCAAAATCAAACACTGAAGGCATATAACTATATCTTATAAGATTTTAACTTTATTTGTGAGGTTTATGTTATGGGACAGTAGAAAATTGAAAAAAATCAGAAAACAGCCGTATACTTGCTGAATGTGCACAAAACAGACACAAATAGAAAAACACATCCAAACAGTGAAATCATTGCAAAATCAAACACTGACGGCATATAACTATATCTTATAAGATGTTAACTTTATTTATCAGGTTTATGTGACGGGACAATAGAAAATTGAAAAAAATCAGAAAACAGCCGTATACTTGCTGAATGTGCACAAAACAGACACAAATAGAAAAGCACATCCAAACAGTGAAATCATTGCAAAATCAAACACTGAGGGTACAGAAGTATATCTTATAAGATGTTAACTTTATTTGTGAGGTTTATGTTATGCGACAGTAGAAAATTGAAAATATCAGAAAACAGCCGTATACTTGCTGAATGCGCACAAAAACAGACACAAATAGAAAAACACATCCAAACAGTGAAATCATTGCAAAATCAAACACTGACAGCATATAACTATATCTTATAAGATGTTAACTTTATTTATCAGGTTTATGTTACGGGACAATAGAAAATTGAAAAAAATCAGAAAACAGCCGTATACTTGCTGAATGTGCACAAAACAGACACAAATAGAAAAGCACATCCAAACAGTGAAATCATTGCAAAATCAAACACTGAGGGTACAGAAGTATATCTTATAAGATGTTAACTTTATTTGTGAGGTTTATGTTATGCGACAGTAGAAAATTGAAAAAAATCAGAAAACAGCCGTATACTTGCTGAATGCGCACAAAAAACAGACACAAATAGAAAAACACATCCAAACAGTGATATCATTGCAAAATCAAACACTGACGGCATATAACTATATCTTATAAGATTTTAACTTTATTTGTGAGGTTTATGTTATGGGACAGCAGAAAATTGAAAAAAATCAGAAAACATCCGTATACTTGATGAATGTGGACAAAAACAGACACAAATAGAAAAACACATCCAAACAGTGAAATCATTGCAAAATCAAACACTGAGGGTACAGAAGTATATCTTATAAGATGTTAACTTTATTTGTGAGGTTTATGTTATGGGACAGTAGAAAATTGAAAAAAATCAGAAAACAGCCGTATACTTGCTGAATGTGCACAAAACAGACACAAATAGAAAAACACATCCAAACAGTGAAATCATTGCAAAATCAAACACTGAGGGTACAGAAGTATATCTTATAAGATGTTAACTTTATTTGTGAGGTTTATGTTATGGGACAGTAGAAAATTGAAAAAAATCAGAAAACAGCCGTATACTTGCTGAATGTGCACAAAAACAGACACAAATAGAAAAACACATCCAAACAGTGAAATCATTGCAAAATCAAACACTGAAGGCATATAACTATATCTTATAAGATGTTAACTTTATTTGTGAGGTTTATGTTATGCGACAGTAGAAAATTGAAAAAAATCAGAAAACAGCCGTATACTTGCTGAATGTGCACAACAAAAGACACAAATAGAAAAACACATCCAAACAGTGAAATCATTGCAAAATCAAACCCTGAAGGCATATAACTATATCTTATAAGATTTTAACTTTATTTGTGAGGTTTATATTATGGGACAGTAGAAAATTGAAAAAAATCAGAAAACAGCCGTATACTTGCTGAATGTGCACAAAAACAAACACAAATAGAAAAACACATCCAAACAGTGAAATCATTGCAAAATCAAACACTGAAGGCATATAACTATATCTTATAAGATTTTAACTTTATTTGTGAGGTTTATGTTATGGGACAGTAGAAAATTGAAAAAAATCAGAAAACAGCCGTATACTTGATGAATGTGGACAACAAAAGACACAAATAGAAAAACACATCCAAACAGTGAAATCATTGCAAAATCAAACCCTGAAGGCATATAACTATATCTTATAAGATTTTAACTTTATTTGTGAGGTTTATATTATGGGACAGTAGAAAATTGAAAAAAATCAGAAAACAGCCGTATACTTGCTGAATGTGCACAAAAACAAACACAAATAGAAAAACACATCCAAACAGTGAAATCATTGCAAAATCAAACACTGAAGGCATATAACTATATCTTATAAGATTTTAACTTTATTTGTGAGGTTTATGTTATGGGACAGTAGAAAATTGAAAAAAATCAGAAAACAGCCGTATACTTGCTGAATGTGCACAAAACAGACACAAATAGAAAAACACATCCAAACAGTGAAATCATTGCAAAATCAAACACTTACGGCATATAACTATATCTTATAAGATGTTAACTTTATTTATCAGGTTTATGTGACGGGACAATAGAAAATTGAAAAAAATCAGAAAACAGCCGTATACTTGCTGAATGTGCACAAAACAGACACAAATAGAAAAGCACATCCAAACAGTGAAATCATTGCAAAATCAAACACTGAGGGTATCTTATAAGATGTTAACTTTATTTGTGAGGTTTATGTTATGCGACAGTAGAAAATTGAAAAAAATCAGAAAACAGCCGTATACTTGCTGAATGCGCACAAAAACAGACACAAATAGAAAAACACATCCAAACAGTGAAATCATTGCAAAATCAAACACTGAAGGCATATAACTATATCTTATAAGATTTTTACTTTATTTGTGAGGTTTATGTTATGGGACAGTAGAAAATTGAAAAAAATCTGAAAACAGCCGTATACTTGCTGAATGTGCACAAAAACAGACACAAATAGAAAAACACATCCAAACAGTGAAATCATTGCAAAATCAAACACTGAGGGTACAGAAGTATATCTTATAAGATGTTAACTTTATTTGTGAGGTTTATGTTATGGGACAGTAGAAAATTGAAAAAAATCAGAAAACAGCCGTATACTTGCTGAATGTGCACAAAAACAAACACAAATAGAAAAACACATCCAAACAGTGAAATCATTGCAAAATCAAACACTGAAGGCATATAACTATATCTTATAAGATTTTAACTTTATTTGTGAGGTTTATGTTATGGGACAGTAGAAAATTGAAAGAAATCAGAAAACAGCCGTATACTTGCTGAATGTGCACAAAACAGACACAAATAGAAAAACACATCCAAACAGTGAAATCATTGCAAAATCAAACACTGAGGGTACAGAAGTATATCTTATAAGATGTTAACTTTATTTGTGAGGTTTATGTTATGGGACAGTAGAAAATTGAAAAAAATCAGAAAACAGCCGTATACTTGCTGAATGCGCACAAAAACAGACACAAATAGAAAAACACATCCAAACAGTGAAATCATTGCAAAATCAAACACTGACAGCATATAACTATATCTTATAAGATTTTAACTTTATTTGTGAGGTTTATGTTATGGGACAGTAGAAAATTGAAAAAAATCAGAAAACAGCCGTATACTTGCTGAATGTGCACAACAAAAGACACAAATAGAAAAACACATCCAAACAGTGAAATCATTGCAAAATCAAACACTGAGGGTACAGAAGTATATCTGATAAGATGTTAACTTTATTTGTGAGATTTATGTTATGGGACAGTAGAAAATTGAAAAAAATCAGAAAACAGCCGTATACTTGCTGAATGCGCACAAAAACAGACACAAATAGAAAAACACATCCAAACAGTGAAATCATTGCAAAATCAAACACTGAGGTTACAGAAGTGTATCTTATAAGATGTTAACTTTATTTGTGAGGTTTATGTTATGGGACAGTAGAAAATTGAAAAAAATCTGAAAACAGCCGTATACTTGCTGAATGTGCACAAAAACAGACACAAATAGAAAAACACATCCAAACAGTGAAATCATTGCAAAATCAAACACTGAGGGTACAGAAGTATATCTTATAAGATGTTAACTTTATTTGTGAGGTTTATGTTATGGGACAGTAGAAAATTGAAAAAAATCAGAAAACAGCCGTATACTTGCTGAATGTGCACAAAAACAGACACAAATAGAAAAACACATCCAAACAGTGAAATCATTGCAAAATCAAACACTGAAGGCATATAACTATATCTTATAAGATGTTAACTTTATTTGTGAGGTTTATGTTATGCGACAGTAGAAAATTTAAAAAAAATCAGAAAACAGCCGTATACTTGCTGAATGTGCACAACAAAAGACACAAATAGAAAAACACATCCAAACAGTGAAATCATTGCAAAATCAAACCCTGAAGGCATATAACTATATCTTATAAGATTTTAACTTTATTTGTGAGGTTTATATTATGGGACAGTAGAAAATTGAAAAAAATCAGAAAACAGCCGTATACTTGCTGAATGTGCACAAAAACAAACACAAATAGAAAAACACATCCAAACAGTGAAATCATTGCAAAATCAAACACTGAAGGCATATAACTATATCTTATAAGATTTTAACTTTATTTGTGAGGTTTATGTTATGGGACAGTAGAAAATTGAAAGAAATCAGAAAACAGCCGTATACTTGCTGAATGTGCACAAAACAGACACAAATAGAAAAACACATCCAAACAGTGAAATCATTGCAAAATCAAACACTGAGGGTACAGAAGTATATCTTATAAGATGTTAACTTTATTTGTGAGGTTTATGTTATGGGACAGTAGAAAATTGAAAAAAATCAGAAAACAGCCGTATACTTGCTGAATGCGCACAAAAACAGACACAAATAGAAAAACACATCCAAACAGTGAAATCATTGCAAAATCAAACACTGACAGCATATAACTATATCTTATAAGATTTTAACTTTATTTGTGAGGTTTATGTTATGGGACAGTAGAAAATTGAAAAAAATCAGAAAACAGCCGTATACTTGCTGAATGTGCACAACAAAAGACACAAATAGAAAAACACATCCAAACAGTGAAATCATTGCAAAATCAAACACTGAGGGTACAGAAGTATATCTGATAAGATGTTAACTTTATTTGTGAGATTTATGTTATGGGACAGTAGAAAATTGAAAAAAATCAGAAAACAGCCGTATACTTGCTGAATGCGCACAAAAACAGACACAAATAGAAAAACACATCCAAACAGTGAAATCATTGCAAAATCAAACACTGAGGTTACAGAAGTGTATCTTATAAGATGTTAACTTTATTTGTGAGGTTTATGTTATGCGACAGTAGAAAATTGAAAATATCAGAAAACAGCCGTATACTTGCTGAATGCGCACAAAAACAGACACAAATAGAAAAACACATCCAAACAGTGATATCATTGCAAAATCAAACACTGACGGCATATAACTATATCTTATAAGATTTTAACTTTATTTGTGAGGTTTATGTTATGGGACAGCAGAAAATTGAAAAAAATCAGAAAACATCCGTATACTTGATGAATGTGGACAAAAACAGACACAAATAGAAAAACACATCCAAACAGTGAAATCATTGCAAAATCAAACACTGAGGGTACAGAAGTATATCTTATAAGATGTTAACTTTATTTGTGAGGTTTATGTTATGGGACAGTAGAAAATTGAAAAAAATCAGAAAACAGCCGTATACTTGCTGAATGTGCACAAAAACAGACACAAATAGAAAAACACATCCAAACAGTGAAATCATTGCAAAATCAAACACTGAAGGCATATAACTATATCTTATAAGATGTTAACTTTATTTGTGAGGTTTATGTTATGCGACAGTAGAAAATTGAAAAAAATCAGAAAACAGCCGTATACTTGCTGAATGTGCACAACAAAAGACACAAATAGAAAAACACATCCAAACAGTGAAATCATTGCAAAATCAAACCCTGAAGGCATATAACTATATCTTATAAGATTTTAACTTTATTTGTGAGGTTTATATTATGGGACAGTAGAAAATTGAAAAAAATCAGAAAACAGCCGTATACTTGCTGAATGTGCACAAAAACAAACACAAATAGAAAAACACATCCAAACAGTGAAATCATTGCAAAATCAAACACTGAAGGCATATAACTATATCTTATAAGATTTTAACTTTATTTGTGAGGTTTATGTTATGGGACAGTAGAAAATTGAAAAAAATCAGAAAACAGCCGTATACTTGATGAATGTGGACAACAAAAGACACAAATAGAAAAACACATCCAAACAGTGAAATCATTGCAAAATCAAACCCTGAAGGCATATAACTATATCTTATAAGATTTTAACTTTATTTGTGAGGTTTATATTATGGGACAGTAGAAAATTGAAAAAAATCAGAAAACAGCCGTATACTTGCTGAATGTGCACAAAAACAAACACAAATAGAAAAACACATCCAAACAGTGAAATCATTGCAAAATCAAACACTGAAGGCATATAACTATATCTTATAAGATTTTAACTTTATTTGTGAGGTTTATGTTATGGGACAGTAGAAAATTGAAAAAAATCAGAAAACAGCCGTATACTTGCTGAATGTGCACAAAACAGACACAAATAGAAAAACACATCCAAACAGTGAAATCATTGCAAAATCAAACACTTACGGCATATAACTATATCTTATAAGATGTTAACTTTATTTATCAGGTTTATGTGACGGGACAATAGAAAATTGAAAAAAATCAGAAAACAGCCGTATACTTGCTGAATGTGCACAAAACAGACACAAATAGAAAAGCACATCCAAACAGTGAAATCATTGCAAAATCAAACACTGAGGGTATCTTATAAGATGTTAACTTTATTTGTGAGGTTTATGTTATGCGACAGTAGAAAATTGAAAAAAATCAGAAAACAGCCGTATACTTGCTGAATGCGCACAAAAACAGACACAAATAGAAAAACACATCCAAACAGTGAAATCATTGCAAAATCAAACACTGAAGGCATATAACTATATCTTATAAGATTTTTACTTTATTTGTGAGGTTTATGTTATGGGACAGTAGAAAATTGAAAAAAATCTGAAAACAGCCGTATACTTGCTGAATGTGCACAAAAACAGACACAAATAGAAAAACACATCCAAACAGTGAAATCATTGCAAAATCAAACACTGAGGGTACAGAAGTATATCTTATAAGATGTTAACTTTATTTGTGAGGTTTATGTTATGGGACAGTAGAAAATTGAAAAAAATCAGAAAACAGCCGTATACTTGCTGAATGTGCACAAAACAGACACAAATAGAAAAACACATCCAAACAGTGAAATCATTGCAAAATCAAACACTGAGGGTACAGAAGTATATCTTACAAGATGTTAACTTTATTTGTGAGGTTTATGTTATGGGACAGTAGAAAATTGAAAAAAATCAGAAAACAGCCGTATACTTGCTGAATGTGCACAAAAACAGACACAAATAGAAAAACACATCCAAACAGTGAAATCATTGCAAAATCAAACACTGAAGGCATATAACTATATCTTATAAGATGTTAACTTTATTTGTGAGGTTTATGTTATGCGACAGTAGAAAATTGAAAAAAATCAGAAAACAGCCGTATACTTGCTGAATGTGCACAACAAAAGACACAAATAGAAAAACACATCCAAACAGTGAAATCATTGCAAAATCAAACCCTGAAGGCATATAACTATATCTTATAAGATTTTAACTTTATTTGTGAGGTTTATATTATGGGACAGTAGAAAATTGAAAAAAATCAGAAAACAGCCGTATACTTGCTGAATGTGCACAAAAACAAACACAAATAGAAAAACACATCCAAACAGTGAAATCATTGCAAAATCAAACACTGAAGGCATATAACTATATCTTATAAGATTTTAACTTTATTTGTGAGGTTTATGTTATGGGACAGTAGAAAATTGAAAGAAATCAGAAAACAGCCGTATACTTGCTGAATGTGCACAAAACAGACACAAATAGAAAAACACATCCAAACAGTGAAATCATTGCAAAATCAAACACTTACGGCATATAACTATATCTTATAAGATGTTAACTTTATTTATCAGGTTTATGTGACGGGACAATAGAAAATTGAAAAAAATCAGAAAACAGCCGTATACTTGCTGAATGTGCACAAAACAGACACAAATAGAAAAGCACATCCAAACAGTGAAATCATTGCAAAATCAAACACTGAGGGTATCTTATAAGATGTTAACTTTATTTGTGAGGTTTATGTTATGCGACAGTAGAAAATTGAAAAAAATCAGAAAACAGCCGTATACTTGCTGAATGCGCACAAAAACAGACACAAATAGAAAAACACATCCAAACAGTGAAATCATTGCAAAATCAAACACTGACGGCATATAACTATATCTTATAAGATTTTAACTTTATTTGTGAGGTTTATGTTATGGGACAGCAGAAAATTGAAAAAAATCAGAAAACATCCGTATACTTGATGAATGTGGACAAAAACAGACACAAATAGAAAAACACATCCAAACAGTGAAATCATTGCAAAATCAAACACTGAAGGCATATAACTATATCTTATAAGATTTTTACTTTATTTGTGAGGTTTATGTTATGGGACAGTAGAAAATTGAAAAAAATCTGAAAACAGCCGTATACTTGCTGAATGTGCACAAAAACAGACACAAATAGAAAAACACATCCAAACAGTGAAATCATTGCAAAATCAAACACTGAGGGTACAGAAGTATATCTTATAAGATGTTAACTTTATTTGTGAGGTTTATGTTATGGGACAGTAGAAAATTGAAAAAAATCAGAAAACAGCCGTATACTTGCTGAATGCGCACAAAAACAGACACAAATAGAAAAACACATCCAAACAGTGAAATCATTGCAAAATCAAACACTGACAGCATATAACTATATCTTATAAGATTTTAACTTTATTTGTGAGGTTTATGTTATGGGACAGTAGAAAATTGAAAAAAATCAGAAAACAGCCGTATACTTGCTGAATGTGCACAACAAAAGACACAAATAGAAAAACACATCCAAACAGTGAAATCATTGCAAAATCAAACACTGAGGGTACAGAAGTATATCTGATAAGATGTTAACTTTATTTGTGAGATTTATGTTATGGGACAGTAGAAAATTGAAAAAAATCAGAAAACAGCCGTATACTTGCTGAATGCGCACAAAAACAGACACAAATAGAAAAACACATCCAAACAGTGAAATCATTGCAAAATCAAACACTGAGGTTACAGAAGTGTATCTTATAAGATGTTAACTTTATTTGTGAGGTTTATGTTACGGGATAATAGAAAATTGAAAAAAATCAGAAAACAGCCGTATACTTGCTGAATGTGCACAACAAAAGACACAAATAGAAAAACACATCCAAACAGTGAAATCATTGCAAAATCAAACACTGAAGGCATATAACTATATCTTATAAGATTTTAACTTTATTTGTGAGGTTTATGTTATGGGACATTCGAAAATTGAAAAAAATCAGAAAACAGCCGTATACTTGCTGAATGTGCACAAAAACAGACACAAATAGAAAAACACATCCAAACAGTGAAATCATTGCAAAATCAAACACTGAAGGCATATAACTATATCTTATAAGATGTTAACTTTATTTGTGAGGTTTATGTTATGGGACAGTAGAAAATTGAAAAAAATCAGAAAACAGCCGTATACTTGCTGAATGTGCACAAAAACAGACACAAATAGAAAAACACATCCAAACAGTGAAATCATTGCAAAATCAAACACTGAAGGCATATAACTATATCTTATAAGATTTTAACTTTATTTGTGAGGTTTATGTTATGGGACAGTAGAAAATTGAAAAAAATCAGAAAACAGCCGTATACTTGCTGAATGTGCACAACAAAAGACACAAATAGAAAAACACATCCAAACAGTGAAATCATTGCAAAATCAAACACTGAGGTTACAGAAGTATATCTTATAAGATGTTAACTTTATTTGTGAGGTTTATGTTATGGGACAGTAGAAAATTGAAAAAAATCAGAAAACAGCCGTATACTTGCTGAATGTGCACAAAAACAGACACAAATAGAAAAACACATCCAAACAGTGAAATCATTGCAAAATCAAACACTGAGGTTACAGAAGTATATCTTATAAGATGTTAACTTTATTTGTGAGGTTTATGTTACGGGACAGTAGAAAATTGAAAAAAATCAGAAAACAGCCGTATACTTGCTGAATGCGCACAAAAACAGACACAAATAGAAAAACACATCCAAACAGTGAAATCATTGCAAAATCAAACACTGAGGTTACAGAAGTATATCTTATAAGATGTTAACTTTATTTGTGAGGTTTATGTTATGGAACAGTAGAAAATTGAAAAAAATCAGAAAACAGCCGTATACTTGCTGAATGCGCACAAAAACAGACACAAATAGAAAAACACATCCAAACAGTGAAATCATTGCAAAATCAAACACTGAAGGCATATAACTATATCTTATAAGATTTTAACTTTATTTGTGAGGTTTATGTTACGGGACAGTAGAAAATTGAAAAAAATCAGAAAACAGCCGTATACTTGCTGAATGCGCACAAAAACAGACACAAATAGAAAAACACATCCAAACAGTGAAATCATTGCAAAATCAAACACTGAGGATAAATAACTATATCTTATAAGATTTTAACTTTATTTGTGAGGTTTATGTTATGGGACAGTAGAAAATTGAAAAAAATCAGAAAACAGCCGTATACTTGCTGAATGTGCACAAAAACAGACACAAATAGAAAAACACATCCAAACAGTGAAATCATTGCAAAATCAAACACTGAGGTTACAGAAGTATATCTTATAAGATGTTAACTTTATTTGTGAGGTTTATGTTATGGAACAGTAGAAAATTGAAAAAAATCAGAAAACAGCCGTATACTTGCTGAATGTGCACAAACACAGACACACATAGAAAAACACATCCAAACAGTGAAATCATTGCAAAATCAAACACTGAGGTTACAGAAGTATATCTTATAAGATGTTAACTTTATTTGTGAGGTTTATGTTATGGAACAGTAGAAAATTGAAAAAAATCAGAAAACAGCCGTATACTTGCTGAATGTGCACAAAAACAGACACAAATAGAAAAACACATCCAAACAGTGAAATCATTGCAAAATCAAACACTGAAGGCATATAACTATATCTTATAAGATTTTAACTTTATTTGTGAGGTTTATGTTATGCGACAGTAGAAAATTGAAAAAAATCAGAAAACAGCCGTATACTTGCTGAACGTGCACAAAGACAGACACAAATAGAAAACACATCCAAACAGTGAAATCATTGCAAAATCAAACACTGAGGTTACAGAAGTATATCTTATAAGATGTTAACTTTATTTGTGAGGTTTATGTTATGGGACAGTAGAAAATTTAAAAAAATCAGAAAACAGCCGTATACTTGCTGAATGTGCACAAAAACAGAAACAAATAGAAAAACACATCCAAACAGTGAAATCATTGCAAAATCAAACACTGAAGGCATATAACTATATCTTATAAGATTTTAACTTTATTTGTGAGGTTTATGTTACGGGACAGTAGAAAATTGAAAAAAATCAGAAAACAGCCGTATACTTGCTGAATGCGCACAAAAACAGACACAAATAGAAAAACACATCCAAACAGTGAAATCATTGCAAAATCAAACACTGTGGATAAATAACTATATCTTATAAGATTTTAACTTTATTTGTGAGGTTTATGTTATGGGACAGTAGAAAATTGAAAAAAATCAGAAAACAGCCGTATACTTGCTGAATGTGCACAAAAACAGACACAAATAGAAAAACACATCCAAACAGTGAAATCATTGCAAAATCAAACACTGAAGGCATATAACTATATCTTATAAGATTTTAACTTTATTTGTGAGGTTTATGTTATGGGACAGTAGAAAATTTAAAAAAATCAGAAAACAGCCGTATACTTGCTGAATGTGCCCAAAAACAGACACAAATAGAAAAACACATCCAAACAGTGAAATCATTGCAAAATCAAACACTGAGGTTACAGAAGTATATCTTATAAGATGTTAACTTTATTTGTGAGGTTTATGTTATGGGACAGTAGAAAATTGAAAAAAATCAGAAAACAGCCGTATACTTGCTGAATGTGCACAAAAACAGACACAAATAGAAAAACACATCCAAACAGTGAAATCATTGCAAAATCAAACACTGAGGTTACAGAAGTATATCTTACAAGATGTTTACTTTATTTGTGAGGTTTATGTTATGGGACAGTAGAAAATTGAAAAAAATCAGAAAACAGCCGTATACTTGCTGAATGTGCACAACAAAAGACACAAATAGAAAAACACATCCAAACAGTGAAATCATTGCAAAATCAAACACTGACGGCATATAACTATATCTTATAAGATTTTAACTTTATTTGTGAGGTTTATGTTACGGGACAGTAGAAAATTGAAAAAAATCAGAAAACAGCCGTATACTTGCTGAATGTGCACAAAAACAGACACAAATAGAAAAACACATCCAAACAGTGAAATCATTGCAAAATCAAACACTGAAGGCATATAACTATATCTTATAAGATGTTAACTTTATTTGTGAGGTTTATGTTATGGGACAGTAGAAAATTGAAAAAAATCAGAAAACAGCCGTATACTTGCTGAATGCGCACAAAAACAGACACAAATAGAAAAACACATCCAAACAGTGAAATCATTGCAAAATCAAACACTGAGGATAAATAACTATATCTTATAAGATTTAAACTTTATTTGTGAGGTTTATGTTATGGGACAGTAGAAAATTGAAAAAAATCAGAAAACAGCCGTATACTTGCTGAATGTGCACAAAAACAGACACAAATAGAAAAACACATCCAAACAGTGAAATCATTGCAAAATCAAACACTGAAGGCATATAACTATATCTTATAAGATTTTAACTTTATTTGTGAGGTTTATGTTATGCGACAGTAGAAAATTGAAAAAAATCAGAAAACAGCCGTATACTTGCTGAACGTGCACAAAGACAGACACAAATAGAAAACACATCCAAACAGTGAAATCATTGCAAAATCAAACACTGAGGTTACAGAAGTATATCTTATAAGATGTTAACTTTATTTGTGAGGTTTATGTTATGGGACAGTAGAAAATTTAAAAAAATCAGAAAACAGCCGTATACTTGCTGAATGTGCACAAAAACAGAAACAAATAGAAAAACACATCCAAACAGTGAAATCATTGCAAAATCAAACACTGAAGGCATATAACTATATCTTATAAGATTTTAACTTTATTTGTGAGGTTTATGTTACGGGACAGTAGAAAATTGAAAAAAATCAGAAAACAGCCGTATACTTGCTGAATGCGCACAAAAACAGACACAAATAGAAAAACACATCCAAACAGTGAAATCATTGCAAAATCAAACACTGTGGATAAATAACTATATCTTATAAGATTTTAACTTTATTTGTGAGGTTTATGTTATGGGACAGTAGAAAATTGAAAAAAATCAGAAAACAGCCGTATACTTGCTGAATGTGCACAAAAACAGACACAAATAGAAAAACACATCCAAACAGTGAAATCATTGCAAAATCAAACACTGAAGGCATATAACTATATCTTATAAGATTTTAACTTTATTTGTGAGGTTTATGTTATGGGACAGTAGAAAATTTAAAAAAATCAGAAAACAGCCGTATACTTGCTGAATGTGCCCAAAAACAGACACAAATAGAAAAACACATCCAAACAGTGAAATCATTGCAAAATCAAACACTGAGGTTACAGAAGTATATCTTATAAGATGTTAACTTTATTTGTGAGGTTTATGTTATGGGACAGTAGAAAATTGAAAAAAATCAGAAAACAGCCGTATACTTGCTGAATGTGCACAAAAACAGACACAAATAGAAAAACACATCCAAACAGTGAAATCATTGCAAAATCAAACACTGAGGTTACAGAAGTATATCTTACAAGATGTTTACTTTATTTGTGAGGTTTATGTTATGGGACAGTAGAAAATTGAAAAAAATCAGAAAACAGCCGTATACTTGCTGAATGTGCACAACAAAAGACACAAATAGAAAAACACATCCAAACAGTGAAATCATTGCAAAATCAAACACTGACGGCATATAACTATATCTTATAAGATTTTAACTTTATTTGTGAGGTTTATGTTACGGGACAGTAGAAAATTGAAAAAAATCAGAAAACAGCCGTATACTTGCTGAATGTGCACAAAAACAGACACAAATAGAAAAACACATCCAAACAGTGAAATCATTGCAAAATCAAACACTGAAGGCATATAACTATATCTTATAAGATGTTAACTTTATTTGTGAGGTTTATGTTATGGGACAGTAGAAAATTGAAAAAAATCAGAAAACAGCCGTATACTTGCTGAATGCGCACAAAAACAGACACAAATAGAAAAACACATCCAAACAGTGAAATCATTGCAAAATCAAACACTGAGGATAAATAACTATATCTTATAAGATTTAAACTTTATTTGTGAGGTTTATGTTATGGGACAGTAGAAAATTGAAAAAAATCAGAAAACAGCCGTATACTTGCTGAATGTGCACAAAAACAGACACAAATAGAAAAACACATCCAAACAGTGAAATCATTGCAAAATCAAACACTGAAGGCATATAACTATATCTTATAAGATTTTAACTTTATTTGTGAGGTTTATGTTATGGGACAGTAGAAAATTTAAAAAAATCAGAAAACAGCCGTATACTTGCTGAATGTGCCCAAAAACAGACACAAATAGAAAAACACATCCAAACAGTGAAATCATTGCAAAATCAAACACTGAGGTTACAGAAGTATATCTTATAAGATGTTAACTTTATTTGTGAGGTTTATGTTATGGGACAGTAGAAAATTGAAAAAAATCAGAAAACAGCCGTATACTTGCTGAATGTGCACAAAAACAGACACAAATAGAAAAACACATCCAAACAGTGAAATCATTGCAAAATCAAACACTGAGGTTACAGAAGTATATCTTACAAGATGTTTACTTTATTTGTGAGGTTTATGTTATGGGACAGTAGAAAATTGAAAAAAATCAGAAAACAGCCGTATACTTGCTGAATGTGCACAACAAAAGACACAAATAGAAAAACACATCCAAACAGTGAAATCATTGCAAAATCAAACACTGACGGCATATAACTATATCTTATAAGATTTTAACTTTATTTGTGAGGTTTATGTTACGGGACAGTAGAAAATTGAAAAAAATCAGAAAACAGCCGTATACTTGCTGAATGTGCACAAAAACAGACACAAATAGAAAAACACATCCAAACAGTGAAATCATTGCAAAATCAAACACTGAAGGCATATAACTATATCTTATAAGATGTTAACTTTATTTGTGAGGTTTATGTTATGGGACAGTAGAAAATTGAAAAAAATCAGAAAACAGCCGTATACTTGCTGAATGCGCACAAAAACAGACACAAATAGAAAAACACATCCAAACAGTGAAATCATTGCAAAATCAAACACTGAGGATAAATAACTATATCTTATAAGATTTAAACTTTATTTGTGAGGTTTATGTTATGGGACAGTAGAAAATTGAAAAAAATCAGAAAACAGCCGTATACTTGCTGAATGTGCACAAAAACAGACACAAATAGAAAAACACATCCAAACAGTGAAATCATTGCAAAATCAAACACTGAGGTTACAGAAGTATATCTTATAAGATGTTAACTTTATTTGTGAGGTTTATGTTATGGGACAGTAGAAAATTGAAAAAAATCAGAAAACAGCCGTATACTTGCTGAATGTGCACAAAAACAGACACAAATAGAAAAACACATCCAAACAGTGAAATCATTGCAAAATCAAACACTGAGGTTACAGAGGTATATCTTATAAGATGTTAACTTTATTTGTGAGGTTTATGTTATGGGACAGTAGAAAATTGAAAAAAAATCAGAAAACAGCCGTATACTTGCTGAATGTGCACAAAAACAGACACAAATAGAAAAACACATCCAAACAGTGAAATCATTGCAAAATCAAACACTGAGGTTACAGAAGTATATCTTATAAGATGTTAACTTTATTTGTGAGGTTTATGTTATGGGACAGTAGAAAATTTAAAAAAATCAGAAAACAGCCGTATACTTGCTGAATGTGCACAAAAACAGACACAAATCGCAAAAAACACATCCAAACAGTGAAATCATTGCAAAATCAAACACTGAGGTTACAGAAGTATATCTTATAAGATGTTAACTTTATTCTTGAGGTTTATGTTATGGGACAGTAGAAAATTGAAAAAAATCGGAAAACAGCCGTATACTTGCTGAATGTGCACAAAAACAGACACAAATAGAAAAACACATCCAAACAGTGAAATCATTGCAAAATCAAACACTGAAGGCATATAACTATATCTTATAAGATTTTAACTTTATTTGTGAGGTTTATGTTACTGGACAGTAGAAAATTTGAAAAAAATCAGAAAACAGCCGTATACTTGCTGAATGCGCACAAAAACAGACACAAATAGAAAAACACATCCAAACAGTGAAATCATTGCAAAATCAAACACTGAGGTTACAGAAGTATATCTTATAAGATTTTAACTTTATTTGTGAGGTTTATGTTATGGGACAGTAGAAAATTGAAAAAAATCAGAAAACAGCCGTATACTTGCTGAATGTGCACAAAAACAGACACAAATAGAAAAACACATCCAAACAGTGAAATCATTGCAAAATCAAACACTGAGGTTACAGAAGTATATCTTATAAGATGTTAACTTTATTTGTGAGGTTTGTTATGGGACAGTAGAAAATTGAAAAAAATCAGAAAACAGCCGTATACTTGCTGAATGCGCACAAAAACAGACACAAATAGAAAAACACATCCAAACAGTGAAATCATTGCAAAATCAAACACTGAGGTTACAGAAGTATATCTTATAAGATGTTAACTTTATTTGTGAGGTTTATGTTATGGGACAGTAGAAAATTGAAAAAAATCAGAAAACAGCCGTATACTTGCTGAATGTGCACAAAAACAGACACAAATAGAAAAACACATCCAAAATGTGAAATCATTGCAAAATCAAACACTGAAGGCATATAACTATATCTTACAAGATTTTAACTTTATTTGTGAGGTTTATGTTATGGGACAGTAGAAAATTGAAAAAAATCAGAAAACAGCCGTATACTTGCTGAATGTGCAGAAACACAGACACACATAGAAAAACACATCCAAACAGTGAAATCATTGCAAAATCAAACACTGAAGGCATATAACTATATCTTATAAGATTTTAACTTTATTTGTGAGGTTTATGTTATGGGACAGTAGAAAATTGAAAAAAATCAGAAAACAGCCGTATACTTGCTGAATGTGCACAAACACAGACACACATAGAAAAACACATCAAATTAGTGAAATCTTTGTAAAATCAAACACTGAGGGTACAGAACTAAATCTTTTAAGAAGTTAACTTCATTTGTGAGGTTTATGTTATGGGACAGCAGAAAAATTAAAAAAATCCGGAAACAGCCTTATCTCAGCTGAATGCGCACACAAACAGACACCAATAGAAAAACACATCCAAACAGTGAAATCATTGCAAAATCAAACACTGACGGCATATAACTATATCTTACAAGATTTTAACTTTATTTGTGAGGTTTATGTTATGGGACAGTAGAAAATTGAAAAAAATCAGAAAACAGCCGTATACTTGCTGAATGTGCACAACAAAAGACACAAATAGAAAAACACATCCAAACAGTGAAATCATTGCAAAATCAAACACTGACGGCATATAACTATATCTTATAAGATGTTAACTTTATTTGTGAGGTTTATGTTATGGGACAGTAGAAAATTGAAAAAAATCAGAAAACAGCCGTATACTTGCTGAATGTGCACAAAAACAGAAACAAATAGAAAAACACATCCAAACAGTGAAATCATTGCAAAATCAAACACTGAGGTTACAGAAGTATATCTTATAAGATGTTAACTTTATTTGTGAGGTTTATGTTATGGGACAGTAGAAAAGTAAAAAAAATCAGAAAACAGCCGTATACTTGCTGAATGTGCAAAACAAAAGACACAAATAGAAAAACACATCCAAACAGTGAAATCATTGCAAAATCAAACAGAAGTATATCTTATAAGATGTTAACTTTATTTGTGAGGTTTATGTTATGGGACAGTAGAAAATTGAAAAAAATCAGAAAACAGCCGTATACTTGCTGAATGTGCACAACAAAAGACACAAATAGAAAAACACATCCAAACAGTGAAATCATTGCAAAATCAAACACTGACGGCATATAACTATATCTTATAAGATGTTAACTTTATTTGTGAGGTTTATGTTATGGGACAGTAGAAAATTGAAAAAAATCAGAAAACAGCCGTATACTTGCTGAATGTGCACAACAAAAGACACAAATAGAAAAACACATCCAAAATGTGAAATCATTGCAAAATCAAACACTGAAGGCATATAACTATATCTTACAAGATTTTAACTTTATTTGTGAGGTTTATGTTATGGGACAGTAGAAAATTGAAAAAAATCAGAAAACAGCCGTATACTTGCTGAATGTGCACAAAAACAGACACAAATAGAAAAACACATCCAAACAGTGAAATCATTGCAAAATCGTACACTGAGGTTACAGAAGTATATCTTATAAGATTTTAACTTTATTTGTGAGGTTTATGTTATGGGACAGTAGAAAATTTTAAAAAATCAGAAAACAGCCGTATACTTGCTGAATGTGCACAAAAACAGACACACATAGAAAAACACATCCAAACAGTGAAATCATTGCAAAATCGTACACTGAGGTTACAGAAGTATATCTTATAAGATGTTAACTTTATTTGTGAGGTTTATGTTATGGGACAGTAGAAAATTGAAAAAAATCAGAAAACAGCTGTATACTTGCTGAATGTGCACAAAAACAGACACAAATAGAAAAACACATCCAAACAGTGAAATCATTGCAAAATCAAACACTGAGGATAAATAACTATATCTTATAAGATTTAAACTTTATTTGTGAGGTTTATGTTATGGGACAGTAGAAAATTGAAAAAAATCAGAAAACAGTCGATACTTGCTGAATGTGCACAACAAAAGACACAAATAGAAAAACACATCCAAACAGTGAAATCATTGCAAAATCAAACACTGAGGGTACAGAAGTATATCTTATAAGATGTTAACTTTATTTGTGAGGTTTATGTTATGGGACAGTAGAAAATTAAAAAAAATCAGAAAACAGCCGTATACTTGCTGAATGTGCAAAACAAAAGACACAAATAGAAAAACACATCCAAACAGTGAAATCATTGCAAAATCAAACACTGACGGCATATAACTATATCTTATAAGATGTTAACTTTATTTGTGAGGTTTATGTTATGGGACAGTAGAAAATTGAAAAAAATCAGAAAACAGCCGTATACTTGCTGAATTCGCACAAAAACAGACACAAATAGAAAAACACATCCAAACAGTGAAATCATTGCAAAATCAAACACTGAAGGCATATAACTATATCTTATAAGATGTTAACTTTATTTGTGAGGTTTATGTTATGGGACAGTAGAAAATTGAAAAAAATCAGAAAACAGCCGTATACTTGCTGAATGAGCACAAAAACAGACACAAATAGAAAAACACATCCAAACAGTGAAATCATTGCAAAATCAAACACTGAAGGCATATAACTATATCTTATAAGATTTTAACTTTATTTGTGAGGTTTATGTTATGGGACAGTAGAAAATTGAAAAAAATCAGAAAACAGCCGTATACTTGCTGAATGCGCACAAAAACAGACACAAATAGAAAAACACATCCAAACAGTGAAATCATTGCAAAATCAAACACTGAAGGCATATAACTATATCTTATAAGATTTTAACTTTATTTGTGAGGTTTATGTTATGGGACAGTAGAAAATTGAAAAAAATCAGAAAACAGCCGTATACTTGCTGAATGTGCACAAAAACAGACACAAATAGAAAAACACATCCAAACAGTGAAATCATTGCAAAATCAAACACTGAGGTTACAGAAGTATATCTTATAAGATGTTAACTTTATTTGTGAGGTTTGTTATGGGACAGTAGAAAATTGAAAAAAATCAGAAAACAGCCGTATACTTGCTGAATGCGCACAAAAACAGACACAAATAGAAAAACACATCCAAACAGTGAAATCATTGCAAAATCAAACACTGAGGTTACAGAAGTATATCTTATAAGATGTTAACTTTATTTGTGAGGTTTATGTTATGGGACAGTAGAAAATTGAAAAAAATCAGAAAACAGCCGTATACTTGCTGAATGTGCACAAAAACAGACACAAATAGAAAAACACATCCAAAATGTGAAATCATTGCAAAATCAAACACTGAAGGCATATAACTATATCTTACAAGATTTTAACTTTATTTGTGAGGTTTATGTTATGGGACAGTAGAAAATTGAAAAAAATCAGAAAACAGCCGTATACTTGCTGAATGTGCAGAAACACAGACACACATAGAAAAACACATCCAAACAGTGAAATCATTGCAAAATCAAACACTGAAGGCATATAACTATATCTTATAAGATTTTAACTTTATTTGTGAGGTTTATGTTATGGGACAGTAGAAAATTGAAAAAAATCAGAAAACAGCCGTATACTTGCTGAATGTGCACAAACACAGACACACATAGAAAAACACATCAAATTAGTGAAATCTTTGTAAAATCAAACACTGAGGGTACAGAACTAAATCTTTTAAGAAGTTAACTTCATTTGTGAGGTTTATGTTATGGGACAGCAGAAAAATTAAAAAAATCCGGAAACAGCCTTATCTCAGCTGAATGCGCACACAAACAGACACCAATAGAAAAACACATCCAAACAGTGAAATCATTGCAAAATCAAACACTGACGGCATATAACTATATCTTACAAGATTTTAACTTTATTTGTGAGGTTTATGTTATGGGACAGTAGAAAATTGAAAAAAATCAGAAAACAGCCGTATACTTGCTGAATGTGCACAACAAAAGACACAAATAGAAAAACACATCCAAACAGTGAAATCATTGCAAAATCAAACACTGACGGCATATAACTATATCTTATAAGATGTTAACTTTATTTGTGAGGTTTATGTTATGGGACAGTAGAAACTTGAAAAAAATCAGAAAACAGCCGTATACTTGCTGAATGTGCACAAAAACAGACACAAATAGAAAAACACATCCAAACAGTGAAATCATTGCAAAATCAAACACTGAGGTTACAGAAGTATATCTTATAAGATGTTAACTTTATTTGTGAGGTTTATGTTATGGGACAGTAGAAAATTGAAAAAAATCAGAAAACAGCCGTATACTTGCTGAATGTGCACAAAACAGAAACAAATAGAAAAACACATCCAAACAGTGAAATCATTGCAAAATCAAACACTTACGGCATATAACTATATCTTATAAGATGTTAACTTTATTTGTGAGGTTTATGTTATGGGACAGTAGAAAAGTAAAAAAAATCAGAAAACAGCCGTATACTTGCTGAATGTGCAAAACAAAAGACACAAATAGAAAAACACATCCAAACAGTGAAATCATTGCAAAATCAAACAGAAGTATATCTTATAAGATGTTAACTTTATTTGTGAGGTTTATGTTATGGGACAGTAGAAAATTGAAAAAAATCAGAAAACAGCCGTATACTTGCTGAATGTGCACAACAAAAGACACAAATAGAAAAACACATCCAAACAGTGAAATCATTGCAAAATCAAACACTGACGGCATATAACTATATCTTATAAGATGTTAACTTTATTTGTGAGGTTTATGTTATGGGACAGTAGAAAATTGAAAAAAATCAGAAAACAGCCGTATACTTGCTGAATGTGCACAAAAACAGACACAAATAGAAAAACACATCCAAAATGTGAAATCATTGCAAAATCAAACACTGAAGGCATATAACTATATCTTACAAGATTTTAACTTTATTTGTGAGGTTTATGTTATGGGACAGTAGAAAATTGAAAAAAATCAGAAAACAGCCGTATACTTGCTGAATGTGCACAAAAACAGACACAAATAGAAAAACACATCCAAACAGTGAAATCATTGCAAAATCAAACACTGAGGTTACAGAAGTATATCTTATAAGATTTTAACTTTATTTGTGAGGTTTATGTTATGGGACAGTAGAAAATTTTAAAAAATCAGAAAACAGCCGTATACTTGCTGAATGTGCACAAAAACAGACACACATAGAAAAACACATCCAAACAGTGAAATCATTGCAAAATCGTACACTGAGGTTACAGAAGTATATCTTATAAGATGTTAACTTTATTTGTGAGGTTTATGTTATGGGACAGTAGAAAATTGAAAAAAATCAGAAAACAGCCGTATACTTGCTGAATGTGCACAAAAACAGACACAAATAGAAAAACACATCCAAACAGTGAAATCATTGCAAAATCAAACACTGAGGATAAATAACTATATCTTATAAGATTTAAACTTTATTTGTGAGGTTTATGTTATGGGACAGTAGAAAATTGAAAAAAATCAGAAAACAGTCGATACTTGCTGAATGTGCACAACAAAAGACACAAATAGAAAAACACATCCAAACAGTGAAATCATTGCAAAATCAAACACTGAGGGTACAGAAGTATATCTTATAAGATGTTAACTTTATTTGTGAGGTTTATGTTATGGGACAGTAGAAAATTAAAAAAAATCAGAAAACAGCCGTATACTTGCTGAATGTGCAAAACAAAAGACACAAATAGAAAAACACATACAAACAGTGAAATCATTGCAAAATCAAACACTGACAGCATATAACTATATCTTATAAGATGTTAACTTTATTTGTGAGGTTTATGTTATGGGACAGTAGAAAATTGAAAAAAATCAGAAAACAGCCGTATACTTGCTGAATGCGCACAAAAACAGACACAAATAGAAAAACACATCCAAACAGTGAAATCATTGCAAAATCAAACACTGAAGGCATATAACTATATCTTATAAGATGTTAACTTTATTTGTGAGGTTTATGTTATGGGACAGTAGAAAATTGAAAAAAATCAGAAAACAGCCGTATACTTGCTGAATGAGCACAAAAACAGACACAAATAGAAAAACACATCCAAACAGTGAAATCATTGCAAAATCAAACACTGAGGTTACAGAAGTATATCTTATAAGATTTTAACTTTATTTGTGAGGTTTATCTTATGGGACAGTAGAAAATTGAAAAAAATCAGAAAACAGCCGTATACTTGCTGAATGTGCACAACAAAAGACACAAATAGAAAAACACATCCAAACAGTGAAATCATTGCAAAATCAAACACTGAGGTTACAGAAGTATATCTTATAAGATGTTAACTTTATTTGTGAAGTTTATGTTATGGGACAGTAGAAAATTGAAAAAAATCAGAAAACAGCCGTATACTTGCTGAATGTGCACAACAAAAGACACAAATAGAAAAACACATCCAAACAGTGAAATCATTGCAAAATCAAACACTGAGGTTACAGAAGTATATCTTATAAGATGTTAACTTTATTTGTGAGGTTTATGTTATGGGCGAGGAGAAAATTGAAAAAAATCAGAAAACAGCCGTATACTTGCTGAATGTGCACAAAACAGACACAAATAGAAAAACACATCCAAACAGTGAAATCATTGCAAAATCAAACACTGAAGGCATATAACTATATCTCATAAGATTTTAACTTTATTTGTGAGGTTTATGTTATGGGACAGTAGAAAATTGAAAAAAAAACCAGAAAACAGCCGTATACTTGCTGAATTCGCACAAAAACAGACACAAATAGAAAAACACATCCAAACAGTAAAATCATTGCAAAATCAAACACTGAAGGCATATAACTATATCTTATAAGATGTTAACTTTATTTGTGAGGTTTATGTTATGGGACAGTAGAAAATTGAAAAAAATCAGAAAACAGTCGATACTTGCTGAATGTGCACAACAAAAGACACAAATAGAAAAACACATCCAAACAGTGAAATCATTGCAAAATCAAACACTGAGGGTACAGAAGTATATCTTATAAGATGTTAACTTTATTTGTGAGGTTTATGTTATGGGACAGTAGAAAATTAAAAAAAATCAGAAAACAGCCGTATACTTGCTGAATGTGCAAAACAAAAGACACAAATAGAAAAACACATCCAAACAGTGAAATCATTGCAAAATCAAACAGAAGTATATCTTATAAGATTTTAACTTTATTTGTGAGGTTTATGTTATGGGACAGTAGAAAATTGAAAAAAATCAGAAAACAGCCGTATACTTGCTGAATGTGCACAAAAACAGACACAAATAGAAAAACACATCCAAACAGTGAAATCATTGCAAAATCAAACACTGAAGGCATATAACTATATCTTATAAGATTTTAACTTTATTTGTGAGGTTTATGTTATGGGACAGTAGAAAATTGAAAAAAATCAGAAAACAGCCGTATACTTGCTGAATGTGCACAAAAACAGACACAAATAGAAAAACACATCCAAACAGTGAAATCATTGCAAAATCAAACACTGAGGTTACAGAAGTATATCTTATAAGATGTTAACTTTATTTGTGAGGTTTATGTTATGGGACAGTAGAAAATTGAAAAAAATCAGAAAACAGCCGTATACTTGCTGAATGTGCACAAAACAGAAACAAATAGAAAAACACATCCAAACAGTGAAATCATTGCAAAATCAAACACTTACGGCATATAACTATATCTTATAAGATGTTAACTTTATTTGTGAGGTTTATGTTATGGGACAGTAGAAAAGTAAAAAAAATCAGAAAACAGCCGTATACTTGCTGAATGTGCAAAACAAAAGACACAAATAGAAAAACACATCCAAACAGTGAAATCATTGCAAAATCAAACAGAAGTATATCTTATAAGATGTTAACTTTATTTGTGAGGTTTATGTTATGGGACAGTAGAAAATTGAAAAAAATCAGAAAACAGCCGTATACTTGCTGAATGTGCACAACAAAAGACACAAATAGAAAAACACATCCAAACAGTGAAATCATTGCAAAATCAAACACTGACGGCATATAACTATATCTTATAAGATGTTAACTTTATTTGTGAGGTTTATGTTATGGGACAGTAGAAAATTGAAAAAAATCAGAAAACAGCCGTATACTTGCTGAATGTGCACAAAAACAGACACAAATAGAAAAACACATCCAAAATGTGAAATCATTGCAAAATCAAACACTGAAGGCATATAACTATATCTTACAAGATTTTAACTTTATTTGTGAGGTTTATGTTATGGGACAGTAGAAAATTGAAAAAAATCAGAAAACAGCCGTATACTTGCTGAATGTGCACAAAAACAGACACAAATAGAAAAACACATCCAAACAGTGAAATCATTGCAAAATCAAACACTGAGGTTACAGAAGTATATCTTATAAGATTTTAACTTTATTTGTGAGGTTTATGTTATGGGACAGTAGAAAATTTTAAAAAATCAGAAAACAGCCGTATACTTGCTGAATGTGCACAAAAACAGACACACATAGAAAAACACATCCAAACAGTGAAATCATTGCAAAATCGTACACTGAGGTTACAGAAGTATATCTTATAAGATGTTAACTTTATTTGTGAGGTTTATGTTATGGGACAGTAGAAAATTGAAAAAAATCAGAAAACAGCCGTATACTTGCTGAATGTGCACAAAAACAGACACAAATAGAAAAACACATCCAAACAGTGAAATCATTGCAAAATCAAACACTGAGGATAAATAACTATATCTTATAAGATTTAAACTTTATTTGTGAGGTTTATGTTATGGGACAGTAGAAAATTGAAAAAAATCAGAAAACAGTCGATACTTGCTGAATGTGCACAACAAAAGACACAAATAGAAAAACACATCCAAACAGTGAAATCATTGCAAAATCAAACACTGAGGGTACAGAAGTATATCTTATAAGATGTTAACTTTATTTGTGAGGTTTATGTTATGGGACAGTAGAAAATTAAAAAAAATCAGAAAACAGCCGTATACTTGCTGAATGTGCAAAACAAAAGACACAAATAGAAAAACACATACAAACAGTGAAATCATTGCAAAATCAAACACTGACAGCATATAACTATATCTTATAAGATGTTAACTTTATTTGTGAGGTTTATGTTATGGGACAGTAGAAAATTGAAAAAAATCAGAAAACAGCCGTATACTTGCTGAATGCGCACAAAAACAGACACAAATAGAAAAACACATCCAAACAGTGAAATCATTGCAAAATCAAACACTGAAGGCATATAACTATATCTTATAAGATGTTAACTTTATTTGTGAGGTTTATGTTATGGGACAGTAGAAAATTGAAAAAAATCAGAAAACAGCCGTATACTTGCTGAATGTGCACAAAAACAGACACAAATAGAAAAACACATCCAAACAGTGAAATCATTGCAAAATCAAACACTGAGGTTACAGAAGTATATCTTATAAGATTTTAACTTTATTTGTGAGGTTTATCTTATGGGACAGTAGAAAATTGAAAAAAATCAGAAAACAGCCGTATACTTGCTGAATGTGCACAACAAAAGACACAAATAGAAAAACACATCCAAACAGTGAAATCATTGCAAAATCAAACACTGAGGTTACAGAAGTATATCTTATAAGATGTTAACTTTATTTGTGAAGTTTATGTTATGGGACAGTAGAAAATTGAAAAAAATCAGAAAACAGCCGTATACTTGCTGAATGTGCACAACAAAAGACACAAATAGAAAAACACATCCAAACAGTGAAATCATTGCAAAATCAAACACTGAGGTTACAGAAGTATATCTTATAAGATGTTAACTTTATTTGTGAGGTTTATGTTATGGGCGAGGAGAAAATTGAAAAAAATCAGAAAACAGCCGTATACTTGCTGAATGTGCACAAAACAGACACAAATAGAAAAACACATCCAAACAGTGAAATCATTGCAAAATCAAACACTGAAGGCATATAACTATATCTCATAAGATTTTAACTTTATTTGTGAGGTTTATGTTATGGGACAGTAGAAAATTGAAAAAAAAACCAGAAAACAGCCGTATACTTGCTGAATTCGCACAAAAACAGACACAAATAGAAAAACACATCCAAACAGTAAAATCATTGCAAAATCAAACACTGAAGGCATATAACTATATCTTATAAGATGTTAACTTTATTTGTGAGGTTTATGTTATGGGACAGTAGAAAATTGAAAAAAATCAGAAAACAGTCGATACTTGCTGAATGTGCACAACAAAAGACACAAATAGAAAAACACATCCAAACAGTGAAATCATTGCAAAATCAAACACTGAGGGTACAGAAGTATATCTTATAAGATGTTAACTTTATTTGTGAGGTTTATGTTATGGGACAGTAGAAAATTAAAAAAAATCAGAAAACAGCCGTATACTTGCTGAATGTGCAAAACAAAAGACACAAATAGAAAAACACATCCAAACAGTGAAATCATTGCAAAATCAAACAGAAGTATATCTTATAAGATTTTAACTTTATTTGTGAGGTTTATGTTATGGGACAGTAGAAAATTGAAAAAAATCAGAAAACAGCCGTATACTTGCTGAATGTGCACAAAAACAGACACAAATAGAAAAACACATCCAAACAGTGAAATCATTGCAAAATCAAACACTGAAGGCATATAACTATATCTTATAAGATTTTAACTTTATTTGTGAGGTTTATGTTATGGGACAGTAGAAAATTGAAAAAAATCAGAAAACAGCCGTATACTTGCTGAATGTGCACAAAAACAGACACAAATAGAAAAACACATCCAAACAGTGAAATCATTGCAAAATCAAACACTGAGGTTACAGAAGTATATCTTATAAGATGTTAACTTTATTTGTGAGGTTTGTTATGGGACAGTAGAAAATTGAAAAAAATCAGAAAACAGCCGTATACTTGCTGAATGCGCACAAAAACAGACACAAATAGAAAAACACATCCAAACAGTGAAATCATTGCAAAATCAAACACTGAGGTTACAGAAGTATATCTTATAAGATGTTAACTTTATTTGTGAGGTTTATGTTATGGGACAGTAGAAAATTGAAAAAAATCAGAAAACAGCCGTATACTTGCTGAATGTGCACAAAAACAGACACAAATAGAAAAACACATCCAAAATGTGAAATCATTGCAAAATCAAACACTGAAGGCATATAACTATATCTTACAAGATTTTAACTTTATTTGTGAGGTTTATGTTATGGGACAGTAGAAAATTGAAAAAAATCAGAAAACAGCCGTATACTTGCTGAATGTGCAGAAACACAGACACACATAGAAAAACACATCCAAACAGTGAAATCATTGCAAAATCAAACACTGAAGGCATATAACTATATCTTATAAGATGTTAACTTTATTTGTGAGGTTTATGTTATGGGACAGTAGAAAATTGAAAAAAATCAGAAAACAGTCGATACTTGCTGAATGTGCACAACAAAAGACACAAATAGAAAAACACATCCAAACAGTGAAATCATTGCAAAATCAAACACTGAGGGTACAGAAGTATATCTTATAAGATGTTAACTTTATTTGTGAGGTTTATGTTATGGGACAGTAGAAAATTGAAAAAAATCAGAAAACAGCCGTATACTTGCTGAATGTGCAAAACAAAAGACACAAATAGAAAAACACATCCAAACAGTGAAATCATTGCAAAATCAAACAGAAGTATATCTTATAAGATTTTAACTTTATTTGTGAGGTTTATGTTATGGGACAGTAGAAAATTGAAAAAAATCAGAAAACAGCCGTATACTTGCTGAATGTGCACAAAAACAGACACAAATAGAAAAACACATCCAAACAGTGAAATCATTGCAAAATCAAACACTGAGGCATATAACTATATCTTATAAGATTTTAACTTTATTTGTGAGGTTTATGTTATGGGACAGTAGAAAATTGAAAAAAATCAGAAAACAGCCGTATACTTGCTGAATGTGCACAAAAACAGACACAAATAGAAAAACACATCCAAACAGTGAAATCATTGCAAAATCAAACACTGAGGTTACAGAAGTATATCTTATAAGATGTTAACTTTATTTGTGAGGTTTGTTATGGGACAGTAGAAAATTGAAAAAAATCAGAAAACAGCCGTATACTTGCTGAATGCGCACAAAAACAGACACAAATAGAAAAACACATCCAAACAGTGAAATCATTGCAAAATCAAACACTGAGGTTACAGAAGTATATCTTATAAGATGTTAACTTTATTTGTGAGGTTTATGTTATGGGACAGTAGAAAATTGAAAAAAATCAGAAAACAGCCGTATACTTGCTGAATGTGCACAAAAACAGACACAAATAGAAAAACACATCCAAAATGTGAAATCATTGCAAAATCAAACACTGAAGGCATATAACTATATCTTACAAGATTTTAACTTTATTTGTGAGGTTTATGTTATGGGACAGTAGAAAATTGAAAGAAATCAGAAAACAGCCGTATACTTGCTGAATGTGCACAAAAACAGACACAAATAGAAAAACACATCCAAAATGTGAAATCATTGCAAAATCAAACACTGAAGGCATATAACTATATCTTACAAGATTTTAACTTTATTTGTGAGGTTTATGTTATGGGACAGTAGAAAATTGAAAAAAATCAGAAAACAGCCGTATACTTGCTGAATGTGCAGAAACACAGACACACATAGAAAAACACATCCAAACAGTGAAATCATTGCAAAATCAAACACTGAAGGAATATAACTATATCTTATAAGATGTTAACTTTATTTGTGAGGTTTATGTTATGGGACAGTAGAAAATTGAAAAAAATCAGAAAACAGTCGATACTTGCTGAATGTGCACAACAAAAGACACAAATAGAAAAACACATCCAAACAGTGAAATCATTGCAAAATCAAACACTGAGGGTACAGAAGTATATCTTATAAGATGTTAACTTTATTTGTGAGGTTTATGTTATGGGACAGTAGAATATTAAAAAAAATCAGAAAACAGCCGTATACTTGCTGAATGTGCAAAACAAAAGACACAAATAGAAAAACACATCCAAACAGTGAAATCATTGCAAAATCAAACAGAAGTATATCTTATAAGATTTTAACTTTATTTGTGAGGTTTATGTTATGGGACAGTAGAAAATTGAAAAAAATCAGAAAACAGCCGTATACTTGCTGAATGTGCACAAAAACAGACACAAATAGAAAAACACATCCAAACAGTGAAATCATTGCAAAATCAAACACTGAAGGCATATAACTATATCTTATAAGATTTTAACTTTATTTGTGAGGTTTATGTTATGGGTTCAGTAGAAAATTGAAAAAAATCAGAAAACAGCCGTATACTTGCTGAATGTGCACAAACACAGACACACATAGAAAAACACATCAAATTAGTGAAATCTTTGTAAAATCAAACACTGAGGGTACAGAACTAAATCTTTTAAGAAGTTAACTTCATTTGTGAGGTTTATGTTATGGGACAGCAGAAAAATTAAAAAAATCCGGAAACAGCCTTATCTCAGCTGAATGCGCACACAAACAGACACCAATAGAAAAACACATCCAAACAGTGAAATCATTGCAAAATCAAACACTGACGGCATATAACTATATCTTACAAGATTTTAACTTTATTTGTGAGGTTTATGTTATGGGACAGTAGAAAATTGAAAAAAATCAGAAAACAGCCGTATACTTGCTGAATGTGCACAAAACAGAAACAAATAGAAAAACACATCCAAACAGTGAAATCATTGCAAAATCAAACACTGAGGATAAATAACTATATCTTATAAGATTTAAACTTTATTTGTGAGGTTTATGTTATGGGACAGTAGAAAATTGAAAAAAATCAGAAAACAGTCGATACTTGCTGAATGTGCACAACAAAAGACACAAATAGAAAAACACATCCAAACAGTGAAATCATTGCAAAATCAAACACTGAGGGTACAGAAGTATATCTTATAAGATGTTAACTTTATTTGTGAGGTTTATGTTATGGGACAGTAGAAAATTAAAAAAAATCAGAAAACAGCCGTATACTTGCTGAATGTGCAAAACAAAAGACACAAATAGAAAAACACATACAAACAGTGAAATCATTGCAAAATCAAACACTGACGGCATATAACTATATCTTATAAGATGTTAACTTTATTTGTGAGGTTTATGTTATGGGACAGTAGAAAATTGAAAAAAATCAGAAAACAGCCGTATACTTGCTGAATGAGCACAAAAACAGACACAAATAGAAAAACACATCCAAACAGTGAAATCATTGCAAAATCAAACACTGAGGTTACAGAAGTATATCTTATAAGATTTTAACTTTATTTGTGAGGTTTATCTTATGGGACAGTAGAAAATTGAAAAAAATCAGAAAACAGCCGTATACTTGCTGAATGTGCACAACAAAAGACACAAATAGAAAAACACATCCAAACAGTGAAATCATTGCAAAATCAAACACTGAGGTTACAGAAGTATATCTTATAAGATGTTAACTTTATTTGTGAAGTTTATGTTATGGGACAGTAGAAAATTGAAAAAAATCAGAAAACAGCCGTATACTTGCTGAATGTGCACAACAAAAGACACAAATAGAAAAACACATCCAAACAGTGAAATCATTGCAAAATCAAACACTGAGGTTACAGAAGTATATCTTATAAGATGTTAACTTTATTTGTGAGGTTTATGTTATGGGCGAGGAGAAAATTGAAAAAAATCAGAAAACAGCCGTATACTTGCTGAATGTGCACAAAACAGACACAAATAGAAAAACACATCCAAACAGTGAAATCATTGCAAAATCAAACACTGAAGGCATATAACTATATCTCATAAGATTTTAACTTTATTTGTGAGGTTTATGTTATGGGACAGTAGAAAATTGAAAAAAAAACCAGAAAACAGCCGTATACTTGCTGAATTCGCACAAAAACAGACACAAATAGAAAAACACATCCAAACAGTAAAATCATTGCAAAATCAAACACTGAAGGCATATAACTATATCTTATAAGATGTTAACTTTATTTGTGAGGTTTATGTTATGGGACAGTAGAAAATTGAAAAAAATCAGAAAACAGTCGATACTTGCTGAATGTGCACAACAAAAGACACAAATAGAAAAACACATCCAAACAGTGAAATCATTGCAAAATCAAACACTGAGGGTACAGAAGTATATCTTATAAGATGTTAACTTTATTTGTGAGGTTTATGTTATGGGACAGTAGAAAATTAAAAAAAATCAGAAAACAGCCGTATACTTGCTGAATGTGCAAAACAAAAGACACAAATAGAAAAACACATCCAAACAGTGAAATCATTGCAAAATCAAACAGAAGTATATCTTATAAGATTTTAACTTTATTTGTGAGGTTTATGTTATGGGACAGTAGAAAATTGAAAAAAATCAGAAAACAGCCGTATACTTGCTGAATGTGCACAAAAACAGACACAAATAGAAAAACACATCCAAACAGTGAAATCATTGCAAAATCAAACACTGAAGGCATATAACTATATCTTATAAGATTTTAACTTTATTTGTGAGGTTTATGTTATGGGACAGTAGAAAATTGAAAAAAATCAGAAAACAGCCGTATACTTGCTGAATGTGCACAAAAACAGACACAAATAGAAAAACACATCCAAACAGTGAAATCATTGCAAAATCAAACACTGAGGTTACAGAAGTATATCTTATAAGATGTTAACTTTATTTGTGAGGTTTGTTATGGGACAGTAGAAAATTGAAAAAAATCAGAAAACAGCCGTATACTTGCTGAATGCGCACAAAAACAGACACAAATAGAAAAACACATCCAAACAGTGAAATCATTGCAAAATCAAACACTGAGGTTACAGAAGTATATCTTATAAGATGTTAACTTTATTTGTGAGGTTTATGTTATGGGACAGTAGAAAATTGAAAAAAATCAGAAAACAGCCGTATACTTGCTGAATGTGCACAAAAACAGACACAAATAGAAAAACACATCCAAAATGTGAAATCATTGCAAAATCAAACACTGAAGGCATATAACTATATCTTACAAGATTTTAACTTTATTTGTGAGGTTTATGTTATGGGACAGTAGAAAATTGAAAAAAATCAGAAAACAGCCGTATACTTGCTGAATGTGCAGAAACACAGACACACATAGAAAAACACATCCAAACAGTGAAATCATTGCAAAATCAAACACTGAAGGCATATAACTATATCTTATAAGATGTTAACTTTATTTGTGAGGTTTATGTTATGGGACAGTAGAAAATTGAAAAAAATCAGAAAACAGTCGATACTTGCTGAATGTGCACAACAAAAGACACAAATAGAAAAACACATCCAAACAGTGAAATCATTGCAAAATCAAACACTGAGGGTACAGAAGTATATCTTATAAGATGTTAACTTTATTTGTGAGGTTTATGTTATGGGACAGTAGAAAATTGAAAAAAATCAGAAAACAGCCGTATACTTGCTGAATGTGCAAAACAAAAGACACAAATAGAAAAACACATCCAAACAGTGAAATCATTGCAAAATCAAACAGAAGTATATCTTATAAGATTTTAACTTTATTTGTGAGGTTTATGTTATGGGACAGTAGAAAATTGAAAAAAATCAGAAAACAGCCGTATACTTGCTGAATGTGCACAAAAACAGACACAAATAGAAAAACACATCCAAACAGTGAAATCATTGCAAAATCAAACACTGAAGGCATATAACTATATCTTATAAGATTTTAACTTTATTTGTGAGGTTTATGTTATGGGACAGTAGAAAATTGAAAAAAATCAGAAAACAGCCGTATACTTGCTGAATGTGCACAAAAACAGACACAAATAGAAAAACACATCCAAACAGTGAAATCATTGCAAAATCAAACACTGAGGTTACAGAAGTATATCTTATAAGATGTTAACTTTATTTGTGAGGTTTGTTATGGGACAGTAGAAAATTGAAAAAAATCAGAAAACAGCCGTATACTTGCTGAATGCGCACAAAAACAGACACAAATAGAAAAACACATCCAAACAGTGAAATCATTGCAAAATCAAACACTGAGGTTACAGAAGTATATCTTATAAGATGTTAACTTTATTTGTGAGGTTTATGTTATGGGACAGTAGAAAATTGAAAAAAATCAGAAAACAGCCGTATACTTGCTGAATGTGCACAAAAACAGACACAAATAGAAAAACACATCCAAAATGTGAAATCATTGCAAAATCAAACACTGAAGGCATATAACTATATCTTACAAGATTTTAACTTTATTTGTGAGGTTTATGTTATGGGACAGTAGAAAATTGAAAAAAATCAGAAAACAGCCGTATACTTGCTGAATGTGCACAAAAACAGACACAAATAGAAAAACACATCCAAAATGTGAAATCATTGCAAAATCAAACACTGAAGGCATATAACTATATCTTACAAGATTTTAACTTTATTTGTGAGGTTTATGTTATGGGACAGTAGAAAATTGAAAAAAATCAGAAAACAGTCGATACTTGCTGAATGTGCACAACAAAAGACACAAATAGAAAAACACATCCAAACAGTGAAATCATTGCAAAATCAAACACTGAGGGTACAGAAGTATATCTTATAAGATGTTAACTTTATTTGTGAGGTTTATGTTATGGGACAGTAGAAAATTAAAAAAAATCAGAAAACAGCCGTATACTTGCTGAATGTGCAAAACAAAAGACACAAATAGAAAAACACATCCAAACAGTGAAATCATTGCAAAATCAAACACTGAAGGCATATAACTATATCTTATAAGATGTTAACTTTATTTGTGAGGTTTATGTTATGGGACAGTAGAAAATTGAAAAAAATCAGAAAACAGTCGATACTTGCTGAATGTGCACAACAAAAGACACAAATAGAAAAACACATCCAAACAGTGAAATCATTGCAAAATCAAACACTGAGGGTACAGAAGTATATCTTATAAGATGTTAACTTTATTTGTGAGGTTTATGTTATGGGACAGTAGAAAATTAAAAAAAATCAGAAAACAGCCGTATACTTGCTGAATGTGCAAAACAAAAGACACAAATAGAAAAACACATCCAAACAGTGAAATCATTGCAAAATCAAACACTGAGGGTACAGAAGTATATCTTATAAGATGTTAACTTTATTTGTGAGGTTTATGTTATGGGACAGTAGAAAATTAAAAAAAATCAGAAAACAGCCGTATACTTGCTGAATGTGCAAAACAAAAGACACAAATAGAAAAACACATCCAAACAGTGAAATCATTGCAAAATCAAACAGAAGTATATCTTATAAGATTTTAACTTTATTTGTGAGGTTTATGTTATGGGACAGTAGAAAATTGAAAAAAATCAGAAAACAGCCGTATACTTGCTGAATGTGCACAAAAACAGACACAAATAGAAAAACACATCCAAACAGTGAAATCATTGCAAAATCAAACACTGAAGGCATATAACTATATCTTATAAGATTTTAACTTTATTTGTGAGGTTTATGTTATGGGACAGTAGAAAATTGAAAAAAATCAGAAAACAGCCGTATACTTGCTGAATGTGCACAAACACAGACACACATAGAAAAACACATCAAATTAGTGAAATCTTTGTAAAATCAAACACTGAGGGTACAGAACTAAATCTTTTAAGAAGTTAACTTCATTTGTGAGGTTTATGTTATGGGACAGCAGAAAAATTAAAAAAATCCGGAAACAGCCTTATCTCAGCTGAATGCGCACACAAACAGACACCAATAGAAAAACACATCCAAACAGTGAAATCATTGCAAAATCAAACACTGACGGCATATAACTATATCTTACAAGATTTTAACTTTATTTGTGAGGTTTATGTTATGGGACAGTAGAAAATTGAAAAAAATCAGAAAACAGCCGTATACTTGCTGAATGTGCACAAAAACAGACACAAATAGAAAAACACATCCAAACAGTGAAATCATTGCAAAATCAAACACTGAGGTTACAGAAGTATATCTTATAAGATGTTAACTTTATTTGTGAGGTTTATGTTATGGGACAGTAGAAAATTGAAAAAAATCAGAAAACAGCCGTATACTTGCTGAATGTGCACAAAAACAGACACAAATAGAAAAACACATCCAAACAGTGAAATCATTGCAAAATCAAACACTGAGGTTACAGAAGTATATCTTATAAGATGTTAACTTTATTTGTGAGGTTTATGTTATGGGACAGTAGAAAATTGAAAAAAATCAGAAAACAGCCGTATACTTGCTGAATGTGCACAAAAACAGACACAAATAGAAAAACACATCCAAACAGTGAAATCATTGCAAAATCAAACACTGAGGTTACAGAAGTATATCTTATAAGATGTTAACTTTATTTGTGAGGTTTATGTTATGGGACAGTAGAAAATTGAAAAAAATCAGAAAACAGCCGTATACTTGCTGAATGTGCACAAAAACAGACACAAATAGAAAAACACATCCAAACAGTGAAATCATTGCAAAATCAAACACTGAGGTTACAGAAGTATATCTTATAAGATGTTAACTTTATTTGTGAGGTTTATGTTATGGGACAGTAGAAAATTGAAAAAAATCAGAAAACAGCCGTATACTTGCTGAATGTGCACAAAAACAGACACAAATAGAAAAACACATCCAAACAGTGAAATCATTGCAAAATCAAACACTGAAGGCATATAACTATATCTTATAAGATTTTAACTTTATTTGTGAGGTTTATGTTATGGGACAGTAGAAAATTGAAAAAAATCAGAAAACAGCCGTATACTTGCTGAATGTGCACAAAAACAGACACAAATAGAAAAACACATCCAAACAGTGAAATCATTGCAAAATCAAACACTGAGGATAAATAACTATATCTTATAAGATTTAAACTTTATTTGTGAGGTTTATGTTATGGGACAGTAGAAAATTGAAAAAAACCAGAAAACAGCCGTATACTTGCTGAATTCGCACAAAAACAGACACAAATAGAAAAACACATCCAAACAGTAAAATCATTGCAAAATCAAACACTGAAGGCATATAACTATATCTTATAAGATGTTAACTTTATTTGTGAGGTTTATGTTATGGGACAGTAGAAAATTGAAAAAAATCAGAAAACAGTCGATACTTGCTGAATGTGCACAACAAAAGACACAAATAGAAAAACACATCCAAACAGTGAAATCATTGCAAAATCAAACACTGAGGGTACAGAAGTATATCTTATAAGATGTTAACTTTATTTGTGAGGTTTATGTTATGGGACAGTAGAAAATTAAAAAAAATCAGAAAACAGCCGTATACTTGCTGAATGTGCAAAACAAAAGACACAAATAGAAAAACACATCCAAACAGTGAAATCATTGCAAAATCAAACAGAAGTATATCTTATAAGATTTTAACTTTATTTGTGAGGTTTATGTTATGGGACAGTAGAAAATTGAAAAAAATCAGAAAACAGCCGTATACTTGCTGAATGTGCACAAAAACAGACACAAATAGAAAAACACATCCAAACAGTGAAATCATTGCAAAATCAAACACTGAAGGCATATAACTATATCTTATAAGATTTTAACTTTATTTGTGAGGTTTATGTTATGGGACAGTAGAAAATTGAAAAAAATCAGAAAACAGCCGTATACTTGCTGAATGCGCACAAAAACAGACACAAATAGAAAAACACATCCAAACAGTGAAATCATTGCAAAATCGAACACTGAAGGCATATAACTATATCTTATAAGATTTTAACTTTATTTGTGAGGTTTATGTTATGGGACAGTAGAAAATTGAAAAAAATCAGAAAACAGCCGTATACTTGCTGAATGTGCACAAAAACAGACACAAATAGAAAAACACATCCAAACAGTGAAATCATTGCAAAATCAAACACTGAGGTTACAGAAGTATATCTTATAAGATGTTAACTTTATTTGTGAGGTTTGTTATGGGACAGTAGAAAATTGAAAAAAATCAGAAAACAGCCGTATACTTGCTGAATGCGCACAAAAACAGACACAAATAGAAAAACACATCCAAACAGTGAAATCATTGCAAAATCAAACACTGAGGTTACAGAAGTATATCTTATAAGATGTTAACTTTATTTGTGAGGTTTATGTTATGGGACAGTAGAAAATTGAAAAAAATCAGAAAACAGCCGTATACTTGCTGAATGTGCACAAAAACAGACACAAATAGAAAAACACATCCAAAATGTGAAATCATTGCAAAATCAAACACTGAAGGCATATAACTATATCTTACAAGATTTTAACTTTATTTGTGAGGTTTATGTTATGGGACAGTAGAAAATTGAAAAAAATCAGAAAACAGCCGTATACTTGCTGAATGTGCACAAACACAGACACACATAGAAAAACACATCAAATTAGTGAAATCTTTGTAAAATCAAACACTGAGGGTACAGAACTAAATCTTTTAAGAAGTTAACTTCATTTGTGAGGTTTATGTTATGGGACAGCAGAAAAATTAAAAAAATCCGGAAACAGCCTTATCTCAGCTGAATGCGCACACAAACAGACACCAATAGAAAAACACATCCAAACAGTGAAATCATTGCAAAATCAAACACTGACGGCATATAACTATATCTTACAAGATTTTAACTTTATTTGTGAGGTTTATGTTATGGGACAGTAGAAAATTGAAAAAAATCAGAAAACAGCCGTATACTTGCTGAATGTGCACAAAACAGAAACAAATAGAAAAACACATCCAAACAGTGAAATCATTGCAAAATCAAACACTTACAGCATATAACTATATCTTATAAGATGTTAACTTTATTTGTGAGGTTTATGTTATGGGACAGTAGAAAAGTAAAAAAAATCAGAAAACAGCCGTATACTTGCTGAATGTGCAAAACAAAAGACACAAATAGAAAAACACATCCAAACAGTGAAATCATTGCAAAATCAAACAGAAGTATATCTTATAAGATGTTAACTTTATTTGTGAGGTTTATGTTATGGGACAGTAGAAAATTGAAAAAAATCAGAAAACAGCCGTATACTTGCTGAATGTGCACAACAAAAGACACAAATAGAAAAACACATCCAAACAGTGAAATCATTGCAAAATCAAACACTGACGGCATATAACTATATCTTATAAGATGTTAACTTTATTTGTGAGGTTTATGTTATGGGACAGTAGAAAATTGAAAAAAATCAGAAAACAGCCGTATACTTGCTGAATGTGCACAAAAACAGACACAAATAGAAAAACACATCCAAAATGTGAAATCATTGCAAAATCAAACACTGAAGGCATATAACTATATCTTACAAGATTTTAACTTTATTTGTGAGGTTTATGTTATGGGACAGTAGAAAATTGAAAAAAATCAGAAAACAGCCGTATACTTGCTGAATGTGCACAAAAACAGACACAAATAGAAAAACACATCCAAACAGTGAAATCATTGCAAAATCAAACACTGAGGTTACAGAAGTATATCTTATAAGATGTTAACTTTATTTGTGAGGTTTATGTTATGGGACAGTAGAAAATTGAAAAAAATCAGAAAACAGCCGTATACTTGCTGAATGTGCACAAAAACAGACACAAATAGAAAAACACATCCAAACAGTGAAATCATTGCAAAATCAAACACTGAGGTTACAGAAGTATATCTTATAAGATGTTAACTTTATTTGTGAGGTTTATGTTATGGGACAGTAGAAAATTGAAAAAAATCAGAAAACAGCCGTATACTTGCTGAATGTGCACAAAAACAGACACAAATAGAAAAACACATCCAAACAGTGAAATCATTGCAAAATCAAACACTGAAGGCATATAACTATATCTTATAAGATTTTAACTTTATTTGTGAGGTTTATGTTATGGGACAGTAGAAAATTGAAAAAAATCAGAAAACAGCCGTATACTTGCTGAATGTGCACAAAAACAGACACAAATAGAAAAACACATCCAAACAGTGAAATCATTGCAAAATCAAACACTGAGGATAAATAAATATATCTTATAAGATTTAAACTTTATTTGTGAGGTTTATGTTATGGGACAGTAGAAAATTGAAAAAAATCAGAAAACAGCCGTATACTTGCTGAATGTGCACAAAACAGACACAAATAGAAAAACACATCCAAACAGTGAAATCATTGCAAAATCAAACACTGAAGGCATATAACTATATCTTATAAGATTTTAACTTTATTTGTGAGGTTTATGTTATGGGACAGTAGAAAATTGAAAAAAATCAGAAAACAGCCGTATACTTGCTGAATGCGCACAAAAACAGACACAAATAGAAAAACACATCCAAACAGTGAAATCATTGCAAAATCAAACACTGAAGGCATATAACTATATCTTATAAGATTTTTACTTTATTTGTGAGGTTTATGTTATGGGACAGTAGAAAATTGAAAAAAATCAGAAAACAGCCGTATACTTGCTGAATGTGCACAAAAACAGACACAAATAGAAAAACACATCCAAACAGTGAAATCATTGCAAAATCAAACACTGAGGTTACAGAAGTATATCTTATAAGATGTTAACTTTATTTGTGAGGTTTGTTATGGGACAGTAGAAAATTGAAAAAAATCAGAAAACAGCCGTATACTTGCTGAATGCGCACAAAAACAGACACAAATAGAAAAACACATCCAAACAGTGAAATCATTGCAAAATCAAACACTGAGGTTACAGAAGTATATCTTATAAGATGTTAACTTTATTTGTGAGGTTTATGTTATGGGACAGTAGAAAATTGAAAAAAATCAGAAAACAGCCGTATACTTGCTGAATGTGCACAAAAACAGACACAAATAGAAAAACACATCCAAAATGTGAAATCATTGCAAAATCAAACACTGAAGGCATATAACTATATCTTACAAGATTTTAACTTTATTTGTGAGGTTTATGTTATGGGACAGTAGAAAATTGAAAAAAATCAGAAAACAGCCGTATACTTGCTGAATGTGCACAACAAAAGACACAAATAGAAAAACACATCCAAACAGTGAAATCATTGCAAAATCAAACACTGAAGGCATATAACTATATCTTATAAGATTTTAACTTTATTTGTGAGGTTTATGTTATGGGACAGTAGAAAATTGAAAAAAATCAGAAAACAGCCGTATACTTGCTGAATGTGCACAAAAACAGACACAAATAGAAAAACACATCCAAACAGTGAAATCATTGCAAAATCAAACACTGAGGTTACAGAAGTATATCTTATAAGATGTTAACTTTATTTGTGAGGTTTATGTTATGGGACAGTAGAAAATTGAAAAAAATCAGAAAACAGCCGTATACTTGCTGAATGTGCACAAAACAGAAACAAATAGAAAAACACATCCAAACAGTGAAATCATTGCAAAATCAAACACTTACGGCATATAACTATATCTTATAAGATGTTAACTTTATTTGTGAGGTTTATGTTATGGGACAGTAGAAAAGTAAAAAAAATCAGAAAACAGCCGTATACTTGCTGAATGTGCAAAACAAAAGACACAAATAGAAAAACACATCCAAACAGTGAAATCATTGCAAAATCAAACAGAAGTATATCTTATAAGATGTTAACTTTATTTGTGAGGTTTATGTTATGGGACAGTAGAAAATTGAAAAAAATCAGAAAACAGCCGTATACTTGCTGAATGCGCACAACAAAAGACACAAATAGAAAAACACATCCAAACAGTGAAATCATTGCAAAATCAAACACTGACGGCATATAACTATATCTTATAAGATTTTAACTTTATTTGTGAGGTTTATGTTATGGGACAGTAGAAATTTGAAAAAAATCAGAAAACAGCCGTATACTTGCTGAATGTGCACAAAAACAGACACAAATAGAAAAACACATCCAAACAGTGAAATCATTGCAAAATCAAACACTGAGGTTACAGAAGTATATCTTATAAGATGTTAACTTTATTTGTGAGGTTTATGTTATGGGACAGTAGAAAATTTAAAAAAATCAGAAAACAGCCGTATACTTGCTGAATGTGCACAAAAACAGACACACATAGAAAAACACATCCAAACAGTGAAATCATTGCAAAATCAAAAACTGAGGTTACAGAAGTATATCTTATAAGATGTTAACTTTATTTGTGAGGTTTATGTTATGGGACAGTAGAAAATTGAAAAAAATCAGAAAACAGCCGTATACTTGCTGAATGTGCACAAAAACAGACACAAATAGAAAAACACATCCAAACAGTGAAATCATTGCAAAATCAAACACTGAAGGCATAAAACTATATCTCATAAGATTTTAACTTTATTTGTGAGGTTTATGTTATGGGACAGTAGAAAATTGAAAAAAAACAGAAAACAGCCGTATACTTGCTGAATTCGCACAAAAACAGACACAAATAGAAAAACACATCCAAACAGTAAAATCATTGCAAAATCAAACACTGAGGTTACAGAAGTATATCTTATAAGATGTTAACTTTATTTGTGAGGTTTATGTTATGGGACAGTAGAAAATTGAAAAAAATCAGAAAACAGCCGTATACTTGCTGAATGTGCACAAAACAGACACAAATAGAAAAACACATCCAAACAGTGAAATCATTGCAAAATCAAACACTGACGGCATATAACTATATCTTATAAGATGTTAACTTCATTTGTGAGGTTTATGTTATGGGACAGTAGAAAATTGAAAAAAATCAGTCGATACTTGCTGAATGTGCACAACAAAAGACACAAATAGAAAAACACATCCAAACAGTGAAATCATTGCAAAATCAAACACTGACGGCATATAACTATATCTTATAAGATGTTAACTTTATTTGTGAGGTTTATGTTATGGGACAGTAGAAATTGAAAAAAATCAGAAAACAGCCGTATACTTGCTGAATGTGCACAACAAAAGACACAAATAGAAAAACACATCCAAACAGTGAAATCATTGCAAAATCAAACACTGGCGGCATGTAACTATATCTTATAAGATTTTAACTTTATTTGTGAGGTTTATGTTATGGGACAGTAGAAAATTGAAAAAAATCAGAAAACAGCCGTATACTTGCTGAATGCGCATAAAAACACAAATAGAAAAACACATCCAAACAGTGAAATCATTGCAAAATCAAACACTGAGGGTACAGAAGTATATCTTATAAGATGTTAACTTTATTTGTGAGGTTTATGTTATGGGACAGTAGAAAAATGAAAAAAATCAGAAAACAGCCGTATTCCTACTGAATGATCACAAAAACAGACACATATAGAAAAACACATCCAAACAGTGAAATCATTGCAAAATCAAACACTGAGGGTACAGAACAAAATCTTTTAAGATGTTAACTTCATTTGTGAGGTTTATGTTATGGGAAAGTAGAAAAATGAAAAAAATCCGAAAACAGCCTTATCTCAGCTGAATGCGCACACAAACAGACACCAAGAGAAAAACACATCCAAACAGTGAAATCTTTGCGAAATCAAACACTGAGGGTACAGAACTAAATCTTTTAAGATGTTAACTTCATTTGTGAGGTTTATGTTATGGGACAACAGAAAAATGAAAAAAATCCGGAAACAGCCTTATTTCAGCTGAATGCGCACATAAACAGACACCAACAGAAAAACACATCAAAACAGTGAAATCATTGCAAAATCAAACACTGAGGGTACAGAACTGAATCATTTAAGATGCTAACTTCATTTGTGAGGTTTATGTAATGGGAAAGTAGAAAAATGAAAAAAATCCGAAAACAGCCGTATCCCTGCTGAATGCGCACAAAAACAGACACAAATAGAAAAACACATCCAAACAGTGAAATCATTATAAATTCAAACACTGAGGGTACATCAATATACCTTATAAGATGTTAACTTCATATTATAGGACAGTAGAAAAAAGATTAAAATACCCTCGATCAGCCTTAGTCCCTGATACACATACGGAAAAATCAGACTCCTGGCTTAATGCCTTTAGGAATTATTACAAAAAACACACCTAAACGGCTGACCTTTGACCTTTCCGAAGGGTACACAGGTCTGAAACTCTGCACCGGGGATAAGACTAAATCCTGATACACGTACGGAAAAATCAGACTCCTGGCTCAATGCCTTTAGGAATTATTACAAAAAACACACCCGAACGGCTGACCATTGACCTTTCCGAAGGTTGCACAGGTCTGAAACTCTGCACCCGGGATAGGCCTAAATCCCTGATACACATACGGAAAAATCAGACTCCTGGCTCAATGCCTTTAGGAATTATTACAAAAAACACACCCGAACGGCTGACCATTGACCTTTCCGAAGGTTGCACAGGTCTGGAACTCGGCACCCTAGATTAGCCTTAGTCCCTGATGCACATACGGAAAAATCAGACTCCTGGCTCAATGCCTTTAGGAATTATTACAAAAAACACACCCGAACGGCTGACCTTTGACCTTTCCGAAGGTTGCACAGGTCTGAAACTCGGCAACCGGGATAAGCTTTAGTCCCTGATACACATACGGAGAAAACAGACTCCTGACTCAATGCCTTTAGGAATTATTACAAAAAACACACCCGAACGGCTGACCATTGACCTTTCCGAAGGTTGCACAGGTCTGAAACTCGGCTACCGGGATAAGATTTGGTCCCTGATACACATACGGAAAAATCAGACTCCTGACTCAATGACTTTAGGAATTATTACAAAAAACACACCCGAACGACTGACTATTGACCTTTCCGAAGGTTGCACAGGTCTGAAACTCTGCACCCGGGATAGGCCTAAATCCCTGATACACATACAGAAAAATCAGAATCCTGGCTCAATGCCTTTAGGAATTATTACAAAAAACACACCCGAACGGCTGACCATTGACCTTTCCGAAGGTTGCACAGGTCTGGAACTCGGCACCCTAGATTAGCCTTAGTCCCTGATGCACATACGGAAAAATCAGACTCCTGGCTCAATGCCTTTAGGAATTATTACAAAAAACACACCCGAACGGCTGACCTTTGACCTTTCCGAAGGTTGCACAGGTCTGAAACTCGGCAACCGGGATAATCTTTAGTCCCTGATACACATACGGAGAAAACAGACTCCTGACTCAATGCCTTTAGGAATTATTACAAAAAACACACCCGAACGGCTGACCATTGACCTTTCCGAAGGTTGCACAGGTCTGAAACTCTGCACCCGGGATAAGCCTAAATCCCTGATACACATACGGAAAAATCAGACTCCTGGCTCAATGCCTTTAGGAATTATTTAAAAAAACACACCCGAACGGCTGACCATTGACCTTTTCGAAGGTTGCACAAGCCTGAAACTCTGCACCCGGGATAAGCCTAAATCCCTGATACACATACGGAAAAATCAGACTCCTGGCTCAATGCCTTTATGAATTATTACAAAAAACACACCCGAACGGCTGACCATTGACCTTTCCGAAGGTTGCACAGGTCTGAAACTCGGCTACCGGGATAAGCTTTAGTCCCTGATACACATATGGAAAAATCAGACTTCTGACTCAATGACTTTAGGAATTATTACAAAAAACACACCCGAACGACTGACTATTGACCTTTCCGAAGGTTGCACAGGTCTGAAACTCTGCACCCGGGATAGGCCTAAATCCCTGATACACATACGGAAAAATCAGACTCCTGGCTCAATGCCTTTAGGAATTATTACAGAAAACACACCCGAACGGCTGACCATTGACCTTTCCGAAGGTTGCACAGGTCTGAAACTCGGCACCCGGGATAAGCCTAAATCCCTGATACACATACGGAAAAATCAGACTCCTGGCTCAATGCCTTTAGGAATTATTACAAAAAACACACCCGAACGGCTGACCATTGACCTTTCCGAAGGTTGCACAGGTCTGAAACGCGGCACCCTGGATCAGCCTTAGTCCCTGATACACATACAGAAAAATCAGACTCCTGGCTCAATGCCTTTAAGAATTATTACAAAAAACACACCCGAACGGCTGACCATTGACCTTTCCGAAGGTTGCACAAGCCTGAAACTCTGCACCCGGGATAAGCCTAAATCCCTGATACACATACGGAAAAATCAGACTCCTGGCTCAATGCCTTTAGGAATTATTACAAAAAACACACCTGAACGGCTGACCATTGACCTTTCCGAAGGTTGCACAGGTCTGAAACTCGGCTACCGGGATAAGCTTTAGTCCCTGATACACATACGGAAAAATCAGACTCCTGACTCAATGACTTTAGGAATTATTACAAAAAACACACCCGAACTACTGACTATTGACCTTTCCGAAGGTTGCACAGGTCTGAAACTCTGCACCCGGGATAAGCCTAAATCCCTAATACACATACGGAAAAATCAGACTCCTGGCTCAATGCCTTTAGGAATTATTTCAAAAAACACACCCGAACGGCTGACCATTGACCTTTTCAAAGGTTGCACAAGCCTGAAACTCTGCACCCGGGATAAGCCTAAATCCCTGATACACATACGGACAGATCAGACTCCTGACTCAATGCCTTTAGGAATTATTACAAAAAACACACCGGAACGGCTGACCATTGACCTTTCCGAAGGTTGCACAGGTCTGAAACTCTGCACCCGGGATAAGCCTAAATCCCTGATACACATACGGAAAAATCAGACTCCTGGCTCAATGCCTTTAGGAATTATTACAAAAAACACACCCGAACGGCTGACCATTGACCTTTCCGAAGGTTGCACAGGTCTGGAACTCGGCATGCTAGATTAGCCTTAGTCCCTGATGCACATACGGAAAAATCAGACTCCTGGCTCAATGCCTTTAGGAATTATTACAAAAAACACACCCGAACGGCTGACCTTTGACCTTTCCGAAGGTTGCACAGGTCTGAAACTCGGCAACCGGGATAAGCTTTAGTCCCTGATACACATACGGAGAAAACAGACTCCTGACTAAATGCCTTTAGGAATTATTACAAAAAACACACCCGAACGGCTGACCATTGACCTTTCCGAAGGTTGCACAGGTCTGAAACTCTGCACCCGGGATAAGCCTAAATCCCTGATACACATACGGAAAAATCAGACTCCTGGCTCAATGCCTTTATGAATTATTACAAAAAACACACCCGAACGGCTGACCTTTGACCTTTCCGAAGGTTGCACAGGTCTGAAACTCGGCAACCGGGATAAGCTTTAGTCCCTGATACACATACGGAGAAAACAGACTCCTGACTCAATGCCTTTAGGAATTATTACAAAAAACACACCCGAACGGCTGACCTTTGACCTTTCCGAAGGTTGCACAGGTCTGAAACTCGGCAACCGGGATAAGCTTTAGTCCCTGATACACATACCGAGAAAACAGACTCCTGACTCAATGCCTTTAGGAATTATTACAAAAAACACACCCGAACGGCTGACCATTGACCTTTCCGAATGTTGCACAGGTCTGAAACTCTGCACCCGGGATAAGCCTAAATCCCTGATACACATACGGAAAAATCAGACTCCTGGCTCAATGCCTTTAGGAATTATTACAAAAAACACACCCGAACGGCTGACCATTGACCTTTCCGAAGGTTGCACAGGTCTGAAACTCGGCACCCTGGATCAGCCTTAGTCCCTGATACACACACGGAAAAATCAGACTCCTGGTTCAATGCCTTTAGGAATTATTACAAAAAACACACCCGAACGGCTGACCTTTGACCTTTCCAAAGGTTGCACAGGTCTGAAACTCGGCAACCGGGATAAGCTTTAGTCCCTGATACACATACGGAGAAATCAGACTCCTGACTCAATGCCTTTAGGAATTATTACAAAAAACACACCACAGCGGCTGACCTTTGACCTTTCCAAAGGTTGCACGGGTCTGAAACTCGGTACCCTGGATCAGCCAGGAGTCCCTGATACACATACGGAGAAATCAGCATCCGGGCTCATTGCCTTTAGTTATTATTGAAGAAAAGACAGTTTCCCACCTTTCTTACGTTTGAATTTTACAGACTGTGTTTTTGGCAGTTTTTTTTGGCCAGGGGGAAAAAAGCCCAAAGTCCTGTGTCCAAAAACTGAAAATCAGGTCATGTCAGACTCTATACAGTCTTAGACTCTTTGGCCAGAGTGGAAGTTTTGGAGGAACTACATTTCTACAGGTCGCAGGAGTGTGAATATTTCATATGTCGTTTGGGGTCCCAAGACGAGCGGAACGACGAGGGTACATTAGTATATCTTATAAGATGTTAACTTTATTTGTGAGGTTCATGTTATGGGACAGTAGAAAATGAAAAAAAATCAGAAAACAGTCGTATTCCAGCTGAATGCGCACAAAAACAGACACAAATAGAAAAACACATCCAAACAGTGAAATCATTGCAAAATCAAACACTGAGGGTACCGAAGAATAACTTATAAGATGTTAACTTTATTTGTGAGGTTTATGTTATGGGACAGTAGAAAAATTAAAAAAAATCAGAAAACAATCGTATTCCAGCTGAATGCGCACAAAAAAAGACAAAAATAGAAAAACACATTCAAACAGTGAAATCATTGCAAAATCAAACACTGAAGGTATATAACTGTATCTTATGAGATGTTAACTTTATTTGTGAGGTTTATGTAATGGGACAGTAGAAAATGAAAAAAAATCAGAAAACAGTCGTATTCCAGCTGAATGCGCACAAAAACAGACACAAATAGAAAAACACATTCAAACAGTGAAATCATTGCAAAATCAAACACTGAGGGTACAGAACTAAATCTTTTAAGATGTTAACTTAATTTGTGAGGTTTATGTTATGGGACAGCAGAAAAATTAAAAAAATCAGAAAACAGTCGTATTCCAGCTGAATGCGCACAAAAACAGACAAAAATAGAAAAACACATTCAAACAGTGAGATCATTGCAAAATCAAACACTGAAGGCATATAACTATATCTTATAAGATTTTAACTTTATTTGTGAGGTTTATGTTATGGGACAGTAGAAAATTGAAAAAAATCAGAAAACAGCCGTATACTTGCTGAATGTGCACAAAAACAGACACAAATAGAAAAACACATCCAAACAGTGAAATCATTGCAAAATCAAACACTGAAGGCATATAACTATATCTTATAAGATTTTTACTTTATTTGTGAGGTTTATGTTATGGGACAGTAGAAAATTGAAAAAAATCTGAAAACAGCCGTATACTTGCTGAATGTGCACAAAAACAGACACAAATAGAAAAACACATCCAAACAGTGAAATCATTGCAAAATCAAACACTGAAGGCATATAACTATATCTTATAAGATGTTAACTTTATTTGTGAGGTTTATGTTATGCGACAGTAGAAAATTGAAAAAAATCAGAAAACAGCCGTATACTTGCTGAATGTGCACAACAAAAGACACAAATAGAAAAACACATCCAAACAGTGAAATCATTGCAAAATCAAACACTGACAGCATATAACTATATCTTATAAGATGTTAACTTTATTTATCAGGTTTATGTTACGGGACAATAGAAAATTGAAAAAAATCAGAAAACAGCCGTATACTTGCTGAATGTGCACAAAACAGACACAAATAGAAAAGCACATCCAAACAGTGAAATCATTGCAAAATCAAACACTGAGGGTACAGAAGTATATCTTATAAGATGTTAACTTTATTTGTGAGGTTTATGTTATGCGACAGTAGAAAATTGAAAAAAATCAGAAAACAGCCGTATACTTGCTGAATGCGCACAAAAAACAGACACAAATAGAAAAACACATCCAAACAGTGATATCATTGCAAAATCAAACACTGACGGCATATAACTATATCTTATAAGATTTTTACTTTATTTGTGAGGTTTATGTTATGGGACAGTAGAAAATTGAAAAAAATCTGAAAACAGCCGTATACTTGCTGAATGTGCACAAAAACAGACACAAATAGAAAAACACATCCAAACAGTGAAATCATTGCAAAATCAAACACTGAAGGCATATAACTATATCTTATAAGATTTTAACTTTATTTGTGAGGTTTATGTTATGGGACAGTAGAAAATTGAAAAAAATCAGAAAACAGCCGTATACTTGCTGAATGTGCACAAAAACAGACACAAATAGAAAAACACATCCAAACAGTGAAACCATTGCAAAATCAAACACTGAGGGTACAGAAGTATATCTTATAAGATGTTAACTTTATTTGTGAGGTTTATGTTATGGGACAGTAGAAAATTGAAAAAAATCAGAAAACAGTCGATACTTGCTGAATGTGCACAACAAAAGACACAAATAGAAAAACACATCCAAACAGTGAAATCATTGCAAAATCAAACACTGAGGGTACAGAAGTATATCTTATAAGATGTTAACTTTATTTGTGAGGTTTATGTTATGGGACAGTAGAAAATTGAAAAAAATCAGAAAACAGCCGTATACTTGCTGAATGTGCACAAAAACAGACACAAATAGAAAAACACATCCAAACAGTGAAATCATTGCAAAATCAAACACTGAAGGCATATAACTATATCTTATAAGATGTTAACTTTATTTGTGAGGTTTATGTTATGCGACAGTAGAAAATTGAAAAAAATCAGAAAACAGCCGTATACTTGCTGAATGTGCACAACAAAAGACACAAATAGAAAAACACATCCAAACAGTGAAATCATTGCAAAATCAAACACTGAAGGCATATAACTATATCTTATAAGATGTTAACTTTATTTGTGAGGTTTATGTTATGCGACAGTAGAAAATTGAAAAAAATCAGAAAACAGCCGTATACTTGCTGAATGTGCACAACAAAAGACACAAATAGAAAAACACATCCAAACAGTGAAATCATTGCAAAATCAAACACTGAAGGCATATAACTATATCTTATAAGATGTTAACTTTATTTGTGAGGTTTATGTTATGCGACAGTAGAAAATTGAAAAAAATCAGAAAACAGCCGTATACTTGCTGAATGTGCACAACAAAAGACACAAATAGAAAAACACATCCAAACAGTGAAATCATTGCAAAATCAAACCCTGAAGGCATATAACTATATCTTATAAGATTTTAACTTTATTTGTGAGGTTTATATTATGGGACAGTAGAAAATTGAAAAAAATCAGAAAACAGCCGTATACTTGCTGAATGTGCACAAAAACAGACACAAATAGAAAAACACATCCAAACAGTGAAATCATTGCAAAATCAAACACTGAAGGCATATAACTATATCTTATAAGATTTTAACTTTATTTGTGAGGTTTATGTTATGGGACAGTAGAAAATTGAAAAAAATCAGAAAACAGCCGTATACTTGCTGAATGTGCACAAAACAGACACAAATAGAAAAACACATCCAAACAGTGAAATCATTGCAAAATCAAACACTTACGGCATATAACTATATCTTATAAGATGTTAACTTTATTTATCAGGTTTATGTGACGGGACAATAGAAAATTGAAAAAAATCAGAAAACAGCCGTATACTTGCTGAATGTGCACAAAACAGACACAAATAGAAAAGCACATCCAAACAGTGAAATCATTGCAAAATCAAACATTGAGGGTACAGAAGTATATCTTATGAGATGTTAACTTTATTTGTGAGGTTTATGTTATGCGACAGTAGAAAATTGAAAAAAATCAGAAAACAGCCGTATACTTGCTGAATGCGCACAAAAACAGACACAAATAGAAAAACACATCCAAACAGTGAAATCATTGCAAAATCAAACACTGACGGCATATAACTATATCTTATAAGATTTTAACTTTATTTGTGAGGTTTATGTTATGGGACAGCAGAAAATTGAAAAAAATCAGAAAACATCCGTATACTTGATGAATGTGGACAAAAACAGACACAAATAGAAAAACACATCCAAACAGTGAAATCATTGCAAAATCAAACACTGAAGGCATATAACTATATCTTATAAGATTTTTACTTTATTTGTGAGGTTTATGTTATGCGACAGTAGAAAATTGAAAAAAATCAGAAAACAGCCGTATACTTGCTGAATGTGCACAACAAAAGACACAAATAGAAAAACACATCCAAACAGTGAAATCATTGCAAAATCAAACACTGAAGGCATATAACTATATCTTATAAGATGTTAACTTTATTTGTGAGGTTTATGTTATGCGACAGTAGAAAATTGAAAAAAATCAGAAAACAGCCGTATACTTGCTGAATGTGCACAAAAACAGACACAAATAGAAAAACACATCCAAACAGTGAAATCATTGCAAAATCAAACACTTACGGCATATAACTATATCTTATAAGATGTTAACTTTATTTATCAGGTTTATGTGACGGGACAATAGAAAATTGAAAAAAATCAGAAAACAGCCGTATACTTGCTGAATGTGCACAAAACAGACACAAATAGAAAAGCACATCCAAACAGTGAAATCATTGCAAAATCAAACACTGAGGGTACAGAAGTATATCTTATAAGATGTTAACTTTATTTGTGAGGTTTATGTTATGCGACAGTAGAAAATTGAAAAAAATCTGAAAACAGCCGTATACTTGCTGAATGTGCACAAAAACAGACACAAATAGAAAAACACATCCAAACAGTGAAATCATTGCAAAATCAAACACTGAAGGCATATAACTATATCTTATAAGATTTTAACTTTATTTGTGAGGTTTATGTTATGGGACAGTAGAAAATTGAAAAAAATCTGAAAACAGCCGTATACTTGCTGAATGTGCATAAAACAGACACAAATAGAAAAACACATCCAAACAGTGAAATCATTGCAAAATCAAACACTGACAGCATATAACTATATCTTATAAGATGTTAACTTTATTTATCAGGTTTATGTTACGGGACAATAGAAAATTGAAAAAAATCAGAAAACAGCCGTATACTTGCTGAATGTGCACAAAACAGACACAAATAGAAAAGCACATCCAAACAGTGAAATCATTGCAAAATCAAACACTGAGGGTACAGAAGTATATCTTATAAGATGTTAACTTTATTTGTGAGGTTTATGTTATGCGACAGTAGAAAATTGAAAAAAATCAGAAAACAGCCGTATACTTGCTGAATGCGCACAAAAACAGACACAAATAGAAAAACACATCCAAACAGTGAAATCATTGCAAAATCAAACACTGACGGCATATAACTATATCTTATAAGATTTTAACTTTATTTGTGAGGTTTATGTTATGGGACAGCAGAAAATTGAAAAAAATCAGAAAACATCCGTATACTTGATGAATGTGGACAAAAACAGACACAAATAGAAAAACACATCCAAACAGTGAAATCATTGCAAAATCAAACACTGAAGGCATATAACTATATCTTATAAGATTTTTACTTTATTTGTGAGGTTTATGTTATGGGACAGTAGAAAATTGAAAAAAATCTGAAAACAGCCGTATACTTGCTGAATGTGCACAAAAACAGACACAAATAGAAAAACACATCCAAACAGTGAAATCATTGCAAAATCAAACACTGAGGGTACAGAAGTATATCTTATAAGATGTTAACTTTATTCGTGAGGTTTATGTTATGGGACAGTAGAAAATTGAAAAAAATCAGAAAACAGCCGTATACTTGCTGAATGTGCACAAAACAGACACAAATAGAAAAACACATCCAAACAGTGAAATCATTGCAAAATCAAACACTGAGGGTACAGAAGTATATCTTATAAGATTTTAACTTTATTTGTGAGGTTTATGTTATGGGACAGTAGAAAATTGAAAAAAATCAGAAAACAGCCGTATACTTGCTGAATTAGCACAACAAAAGACAAAAATAGAAAAACACATCCAAACAGTGAAATCATTGCAAAATCAAACCCTGAAGGCATATAACTATATCTTATAAGATTTTAACTTTATTTGTGAGGTTTATGTTATGGGACAGTAGAAAATTGAAAAAAATCAGAAAACAGCCGTATACTTGCTGAATGTGCACAAAAACAGACACAAATAGAAAAACACATCCAAACAGTGAAATCATTGCAAAATCAAACACTGACGGCATATAACTATATCTTATAAGATGTTAACTTCATTTGTGAGGTTTATGTTATGGGACAGTAGAAAATTGAAAAAAATCAGAAAACAGTCGATACTTGCTGAATGTGCACAACAAAAGACACAAATAGAAAAACACATCCAAACAGTGAAATCATTGCAAAATCAAACACTGAGGGTACAGAAGTATATATTATAAGATGTTAACTTTATTTGTGAGGTTTATGTTATGGGACAGTAGAAAATTGAAAAAAATCAGAAAACAGCCGTATACTTGCTGAATGTGCACAAAAACAGACACAAATAGAAAAACACATCCAAACAGTGAAATCATTGCAAAATCAAACACTGAAGGCATATAACTATATCTTATAAGATGTTAACTTTATTTGTGAGGTTTATGTTATGCGACAGTAGAAAATTGAAAAAAATCAGAAAACAGCCGTATACTTGCTGAATCTGCACAACAAAAGACACAAATAGAAAAACACATCCAAACAGTGAAATCATTGCAAAATCAAACACTGAAGGCATATAACTATATCTTATAAGATGTTAACTTTATTTGTGAGGTTTATGTTATGCGACAGTAGAAAATTGAAAAAAATCAGAAAACAGCCGTATACTTGCTGAATGTGCACAACAAAAGACACAAATAGAAAAACACATCCAAACAGTGAAATCATTGCAAAATCAAACACTGAAGGCATATAACTATATCTTATAAGATGTTAACTTTATTTGTGAGGTTTATGTTATGCGACAGTAGAAAATTGAAAAAAATCAGAAAACAGCCGTATACTTGCTGAATGTGCACAACAAAAGACACAAATAGAAAAACACATCCAAACAGTGAAATCATTGCAAAATCAAACCCTGAAGGCATATAACTATATCTTATAAGATTTTAACTTTATTTGTGAGGTTTATATTATGGGACAGTAGAAAATTGAAAAAAATCAGAAAACAGCCGTATACTTGCTGAATGTGCACAAAAACAGACACAAATAGAAAAGCACATCCAAACAGTGAAATCATTGCAAAATCAAACACTGAGGGTACAGAAGTATATCTTATAAGATGTTAACTTTATTTGTGAGGTTTATGTTATGCGACAGTAGAAAATTGAAAATATCAGAAAACAGCCGTATACTTGCTGAATGCGCACAAAAACAGACACAAATAGAAAAACACATCCAAACAGTGAAATCATTGCAAAATCAAACACTGAAGGCATATAACTATATCTTATAAGATTTTTACTTTATTTGTGAGGTTTATGTTATGGGACAGTAGAAAATTGAAAAAAATCTGAAAACAGCCGTATACTTGCTGAATGTGCACAAAAACAGACACAAATAGAAAAACACATCCAAACAGTGAAATCATTGCAAAATCAAACACTGAAGGCATATAACTATATCTTATAAGATTTTAACTTTATTTGTGAGGTTTATGTTATGGGACAGTAGAAAATTGAAAAAAATCAGAAAACAGCCGTATACTTGATGAATGTGCACAAAACAGACACAAATAGAAAAACACATCCAAACAGTGAAATCATTGCAAAATCAAACACTGACGGCATATAACTATATCTTATAAGATGTTAACTTTATTTATCAGGTTTATGTGACGGGACAATAGAAAATTGAAAAAAATCAGAAAACAGCCGTATACTTGATGAATGTGGACAAAAACAGACACAAATAGAAAAACACATCCAAACAGTGAAATCATTGCAAAATCAAACACTGAAGGCATATAACTATATCTTATAAGATTTTTACTTTATTTGTGAGGTTTATGTTATGGGACAGTAGAAAATTGAAAAAAATCTGAAAACAGCCGTATACTTGCTGAATGTGCACAAAAACAGACACAAATAGAAAAACACATCCAAACAGTGAAATCATTGCAAAATCAAACACTGAAGGCATATAACTATATCTTATAAGATTTTAACTTTATTTGTGAGGTTTATGTTATGGGACAGTAGAAAATTGAAAAAAATCTGAAAACAGCCGTATACTTGCTGAATGTGCACAAAACAGACACAAATAGAAAAACACATCCAAACAGTGAAATCATTGCAAAATCAAACACTGACAGCATATAACTATATCTTATAAGATGTTAACTTTATTTATCAGGTTTATGTTACGGGACAATAGAAAATTGAAAAAAATCAGAAAACAGCCGTATACTTGCTGAATGTGCACAAAACAGACACAAATAGAAAAACACATCCAAACAGTGAAATCATTGCAAAATCAAACACTGAGGTTACAGAAGTATATCTTATAAGATGTTAACTTTATTTGTGACGTTTATGTTATGGGACAGTAGAAAATTGAAAAAAATCAGAAAACAGCCGTATACTTGCTGAATGTGCACAAAACAGACACAAATAGAAAAACACATCCAAACAGTGAAATCATTGCAAAATCAAACACTGAGGTTACAGAAGTGTATCTTATAAGATGTTAACTTTATTTGTGAGGTTTATGTTACGGGGCAATAGAAAATTGAAAAAAATCAGAAAACAGCCGTATACTTGCTGAATGTGCACAAAAACAGACACAAATAGAAAAACACATCCAAACAGTGAAATCATTGCAAAATCAAACACTGAAGGCATATAACTATATCTTATAAGATTTTAACTTTATTTGTGAGGTTTATGTTATGGGACAGTAGCAAATTGAAAAAAATCAGAAAACAGCCGTATACTTGCAGAATGTGCACATAACAGACACAAATAGAAAAACACATCCAAACAGTGAAATCATTGCAAAATCAAACACTGACGGCATATAACTATATCTTATAAGATGTTAACTTTATTTGTGAGGTTTATGTTTTGCGACAGTAGAAAATTGAAAAAAATCAGAAAACAGCCGTATACTTGCTGAATGTGCACAAAACAGACACAAAAAGAAAAACACATCCAAACAGTGAAATCATTGCAAAATCAAACACTGAGGTTACAGAAGTATATCTTATAAGATGTTAACTTTATTTGTGAGGTTTATGTTATGGGACAGTAGAAAATTTAAAAAAATCAGAAAACAGCCGTATACTTGCTGAATGTGCACAAAAACAGACACAAATAGAAAAACACATCCAAACAGTGAAATCATTGCAAAATCAAACACTGAGGTTACAGAGGTATATCTTATAAGATGTTAACTTTATTTGTGAGGTTTATGTTATGGGACAGTAGAAAATTGAAAAAAAATCAGAAAACAGCCGTATACTTGCTGAATGTGCACAAAAACAGACACAAATAGAAAAACACATCCAAACAGTGAAATCATTGCAAAATCAAACACTGAGGTTACAGAAGTATATCTTATAAGATGTTAACTTTATTTGTGAGGTTTATGTTATGGGCGAGGAGAAAATTGAAAAAAATCAGAAAACAGCCGTATACTTGCTGAATGTGCACAAAACAGACACAAATAGAAAAACACATCCAAACAGTGAAATCATTGCAAAATCAAACACTGAGGGCACAGAAGTATATCTTATAAGATGTTAACTTTATTTGTGAGGTTTATGTTATGGGATAGTAGAAAATTGAAAAAAATCAGAAAACAGCCGTATACTTGCTGAATGCGCACAAAAACAGACACAAATAGAAAAAAACATACAAACAGTGAAATCATTGCAAAATCAAACACTGAAGGCATATAACTATATCTTATAAGATTTTAACTTTATTTGTGAGGTTTATGTTATGGGACAGTAGAAAATTGAAAAAAATCAGAAAACAGCCGTATACTTGATGAATGTGCACAAAACAGACACAAATAGAAAAACACATCCAAACAGTGAAATCATTGCAAAATCAAACACTGACGGCATATAACTATATCTTATAAGATGTTAACTTTATTTATCAGGTTTATGTGACGGGACAATAGAAAATTGAAAAAAATCAGAAAACAGCCGTATACTTGATGAATGTGGACAAAAACAGACACAAATAGAAAAACACATCCAAACAGTGAAATCATTGCAAAATCAAACACTGAAGGCATATAACTATATCTTATAAGATTTTTACTTTATTTGTGAGGTTTATGTTATGGGACAGTAGAAAATTGAAAAAAATCTGAAAACAGCCGTATACTTGCTGAATGTGCACAAAAACAGACACAAATAGAAAAACACATCCAAACAGTGAAATCATTGCAAAATCAAACACTGAAGGCATATAACTATATCTTATAAGATTTTAACTTTATTTGTGAGGTTTATGTTATGGGACAGTAGAAAATTGAAAAAAATCTGAAAACAGCCGTATACTTGCTGAATGTGCACAAAACAGACACAAATAGAAAAACACATCCAAACAGTGAAATCATTGCAAAATCAAACACTGACAGCATATAACTATATCTTATAAGATGTTAACTTTATTTATCAGGTTTATGTTACGGGACAATAGAAAATTGAAAAAAATCAGAAAACAGCCGTATACTTGCTGAATGTGCACAAAACAGACACAAATAGAAAAACACATCCAAACAGTGAAATCATTGCAAAATCAAACACTGAGGTTACAGAAGTATATCTTATAAGATGTTAACTTTATTTGTGACGTTTATGTTATGGGACAGTAGAAAATTGAAAAAAATCAGAAAACAGCCGTATACTTGCTGAATGTGCACAAAACAGACACAAATAGAAAAACACATCCAAACAGTGAAATCATTGCAAAATCAAACACTGAGGTTACAGAAGTGTATCTTATAAGATGTTAACTTTATTTGTGAGGTTTATGTTACGGGGCAATAGAAAATTGAAAAAAATCAGAAAACAGCCGTATACTTGCTGAATGTGCACAAAAACAGACACAAATAGAAAAACACATCCAAACAGTGAAATCATTGCAAAATCAAACACTGAAGGCATATAACTATATCTTATAAGATTTTAACTTTATTTGTGAGGTTTATGTTATGGGACAGTAGCAAATTGAAAAAAATCAGAAAACAGCCGTATACTTGCAGAATGTGCACATAACAGACACAAATAGAAAAACACATCCAAACAGTGAAATCATTGCAAAATCAAACACTGACGGCATATAACTATATCTTATAAGATGTTAACTTTATTTGTGAGGTTTATGTTTTGCGACAGTAGAAAATTGAAAAAAATCAGAAAACAGCCGTATACTTGCTGAATGTGCACAAAACAGACACAAAAAGAAAAACACATCCAAACAGTGAAATCATTGCAAAATCAAACACTGAGGTTACAGAAGTATATCTTATAAGATGTTAACTTTATTTGTGAGGTTTATGTTATGGGACAGTAGAAAATTTAAAAAAATCAGAAAACAGCCGTATACTTGCTGAATGTGCACAAAAACAGACACAAATAGAAAAACACATCCAAACAGTGAAATCATTGCAAAATCAAACACTGAGGTTACAGAGGTATATCTTATAAGATGTTAACTTTATTTGTGAGGTTTATGTTATGGGACAGTAGAAAATTGAAAAAAAATCAGAAAACAGCCGTATACTTGCTGAATGTGCACAAAAACAGACACAAATAGAAAAACACATCCAAACAGTGAAATCATTGCAAAATCAAACACTGAGGTTACAGAAGTATATCTTATAAGATGTTAACTTTATTTGTGAGGTTTATGTTATGGGCGAGGAGAAAATTGAAAAAAATCAGAAAACAGCCGTATACTTGCTGAATGTGCACAAAACAGACACAAATAGAAAAACACATCCAAACAGTGAAATCATTGCAAAATCAAACACTGAGGGCACAGAAGTATATCTTATAAGATGTTAACTTTATTTGTGAGGTTTATGTTATGGGATAGTAGAAAATTGAAAAAAATCAGAAAACAGCCGTATACTTGCTGAATGCGCACAAAAACAGACACAAATAGAAAAAAACATACAAACAGTGAAATCATTGCAAAATCAAACACTGAAGGCATATAACTATATCTTAAAAGATGTTAACTTTATTTGTGAGGTTTATGTTATGGGACAGTAGAAAATTGAAAAAAATCAGAAAACAGCCGTATACTTGCTGAATGCGCACAAAAACAGACACAAATAGAAAAACACATCCAAACAGTGAAATCATTGCAAAATCAAACACTGAGGTTACAGAAGTGTATCTTATAAGATGTTAACTTTATTTGTGAGGTTTATGTTACGGGACAATAGAAAATTGAAAAAAATCAGAAAACAGCCGTATACTTGCTGAATGTGCACAAAAACAGACACAAATAGAAAAACACATCCAAACAGTGAAATCATTGCAAAATCAAACACTGACGGCATATAACTATATCTTATAAGATGTTAACTTCATTTGTGAGGTTTATGTTATGGGACAGTAGAAAATTGAAAAAAAATCAGAAAACAGCCGTATACTTGCTGAATGTGCACAAAAACAGACACAAATAGAAAAACACATCCAAACAGTGAAATCATTGCAAAATCAAACACTGAGGGTACAGAAGTATATCTTATAAGATGTTAACTTTATTCGTGAGGTTTATGTTATGGGACAGTAGAAAATTGAAAAAAATCAGAAAACAGCCGTATACTTGCTGAATGTGCACAAAACAGACACAAATAGAAAAACACATCCAAACAGTGAAATCATTGCAAAATCAAACACTGAGGGTACAGAAGTATATCTTATAAGATTTTAACTTTATTTGTGAGGTTTATGTTATGGGACAGTAGAAAATTGAAAAAAATCAGAAAACAGCCGTATACTTGCTGAATGTGCACAAAAACAGACACAAATAGAAAAACACATCCAAACAGTGAAATCATTGCAAAATCAAACACTGACGGCATATAACTATATCTTATAAGATGTTAACTTCATTTGTGAGGTTTATGTTATGGGACAGTAGAAAATTGAAAAAAATCAGAAAACAGTCGATACTTGCTGAATGTGCACAACAAAAGACACAAATAGAAAAACACATCCAAACAGTGAAATCATTGCAAAATCAAACACTGAGGGTACAGAAGTATATCTTATAAGATGTTAACTTTATTTGTGAGGTTTATGTTATGGGACAGTAGAAAATTGAAAAAAATCAGAAAACAGCCGTATACTTGCTGAATGTGCACAAAAACAGACACAAATAGAAAAACACATCCAAACAGTGAAATCATTGCAAAATCAAACACTGAAGGCATATAACTATATCTTATAAGATGTTAACTTTATTTGTGAGGTTTATGTTATGCGACAGTAGAAAATTGAAAAAAATCAGAAAACAGCCGTATACTTGCTGAATGTGCACAACAAAAGACACAAATAGAAAAACACATCCATACAGTGAAATCATTGCAAAATCAAACACTGAAGGCATATAACTATATCTTATAAGATGTTAACTTTATTTGTGAGGTTTATGTTATGGGACAGTAGAAAATTGAAAAAAATCAGAAAACAGCCGTATACTTGCTGAATGTGCACAACAAAAGACTCAAATAGAAATACACATCCAAACAGTGAAATCATTGCAAAATCAAACACTGAAGGCATATAACTATATCTTATAAGATGTGAACTTTATTTGTGAGGTTTATGTTATGGGACAGTAGAAAATTGAAAAAAATCAGAAAACAGCCGTACACTTGCTGAATGTGCACAACAAAAGACACAAATAGAAAAACACATCCAAACAGTGAAATCATTGCAAAATCAAACACTGAAGGCATATAACTATATCTTATAAGATTTTAACTTTATTTGTGAGGTTTATGTTATGGGACAGTAGAAAATTGAAAAAAATCAGAAAACAGCCGTATACTTGCTGAATGTGCACAAAAACAGACACAAATAGAAAAACACATCCAAACAGTGAAATCATTGCAAAATCAAACTCTGAGGTTACAGAAGTATATCTTATAAGATGTTAACTTTATTTGTGAGGTTTATGTTATGGGACAGTAGAAAAGTAAAAAAAATCAGAAAACAGCCGTATACTTGCTGAATGTGCAAAACAAAAGACACAAATAGAAAAACACATCCAAACAGTGAAATCATTGCAAAATCAAACAGAAGTATATCTTATAAGATGTTAACTTTATTTGTGAGGTTTATGTTATGGGACAGTAGAAAATTGAAAAAAATCAGAAAACAGCCGTATACTTGCTGAATGTGCACAACAAAAGACACAAATAGAAAAACACATCCAAACAGTGAAATCATTGCAAAATCAAACACTGACGGCATATAACTATATCTTATAAGATGTTAACTTTATTTGTGAGGTTTATGTTATGGGACAGTAGAAAATTGAAAAAAATCAGAAAACAGCCGTATACTTGCTGAATGCGCACAACAAAAGACACAAATAGAAAAACACATCCAAACAGTGAAATCATTGCAAAATCAAACACTGACGGCATATAACTATATCTTATAAGATTTTAACTTTATTTGTGAGGTTTATGTTATGGGACAGTAGAAATTTGAAAAAAATCAGAAAACAGCCGTATACTTGCTGAATGTGCACAAAAACAGACACAAATAGAAAAACACATCCAAACAGTGAAATCATTGCAAAATCAAACACTGAGGTTACAGAAGTATATCTTATAAGATGTTAACTTTATTTGTGAGGTTTATGTTATGGGACAGTAGAAAATTTAAAAAAATCAGAAAACAGCCGTATACTTGCTGAATGTGCACAAAAACAGACACACATAGAAAAACACATCCAAACAGTGAAATCATTGCAAAATCAAAAACTGAGGTTACAGAAGTATATCTTATAAGATGTTAACTTTATTTGTGAGGTTTATGTTATGGGACAGTAGAAAATTGAAAAAAATCAGAAAACAGCCGTATACTTGCTGAATGTGCACAAAAACAGACACAAATAGAAAAACACATCCAAACAGTGAAATCATTGCAAAATCAAACACTGAAGGCATAAAACTATATCTCATAAGATTTTAACTTTATTTGTGAGGTTTATGTTATGGGACAGTAGAAAATTGAAAAAAACCAGAAAACAGCCGTATACTTGCTGAATTCGCACAAAAACAGACACAAATAGAAAAACACATCCAAACAGTAAAATCATTGCAAAATCAAACACTGAGGTTACAGAAGTATATCTTATAAGATGTTAACTTTATTTGTGAGGTTTATGTTATGGGACAGTAGAAAATTGAAAAAAATCAGAAAACAGCCGTATACTTGCTGAATGTGCACAAAACAGACACAAATAGAAAAACACATCCAAACAGTGAAATCATTGCAAAATCAAACACTGACGGCATATAACTATATCTTATAAGATGTTAACTTCATTTGTGAGGTTTATGTTATGGGACAGTAGAAAATTGAAAAAAATCAGTCGATACTTGCTGAATGTGCACAACAAAAGACACAAATAGAAATACACATCCAAACAGTGAAATCATTGCAAAATCAAACACTGAAGGCATATAACTATATCTTATAAGATGTGAACTTTATTTGTGAGGTTTATGTTATGGGACAGTAGAAAATTGAAAAAAATCAGAAAACAGCCGTACACTTTCTGAATGTGCACAACAAAAGACACAAATAGAAAAACACATCCAAACAGTGAAATCATTGCAAAATCAAACCCTGAAGGCATATAACTATATCTTATAAGATTTTAACTTTATTTGTGAGGTTTATGTTATGGGACAGTAGAAAATTGAAAAAAATCAGAAAACAGCCGTATACTTGCCGAATGTGCACAAAAACAGACACAAATAGAAAAACACATCCAAACAGTGAAATCATTGCAAAATCAGACACTGAAGGCATATAACTATATCTTATAAGATGTTAACTTTATTTGTGAGGTTTATGTTATGCGACAGTAGAAAATTGAAAAAAATCAGAAAACAGCCGTATACTTGCTGAATGCGCACAAAAACAGACACAAATAGAAAAACACATCCAAACAGTGAAATCATTGCAAAATCAAACACTGACGGCATATAACTATATCTTATAAGATTTTAACTTTATTTGTGAGGTTTATGTTATGGGACAGTAGAAAATTGAAAAAAATCAGAAAACAGCCGTATACTTGCTGAATGTGCACAAAACAGACACAAATAGAAAAACACATCCAAACAGTGAAATCATTGCAAAATCAAACACTGAGGTTACAGAAGTATATCTTATAAGATTTTAACTTTATTTGTGAGGTTTATGTTATGGGACAGTAGAAAATTGAAAAAAATCAGAAAACAGCCGTATACTTGCTGAATGTGCACAACAAAAGACACAAATAGAAAAACACATCCAAACAGTGAAATCATTGCAAAATCAAACACTGAGGTTACAGAAGTATATCTTATAAGATGTTAACTTTATTTGTGAGGTTTATGTTATAGGACATTCGAAAATTGAAAAAAATCAGAAAACAGCCGTATACTTGCTGAATGTGCACAAAAACAGACACAAATAGAAAAACACATCCAAACAGTGAAATCATTGCAAAATCAAACACTGAAGGCATATAACTATATCTTATAAGATTTTAACTTTATTTGTGAGGTTTATGTTATGGGACAGTAGAAAATTGAAAAAAATCAGAAAACAGCCGTATACTTGCTGAATGCGCACAAAAACAGACACAAATAGAAAAACACATCCAAACAGTGAAATCATTGCAAAATCAAACACTGAAGGCATATAACTATATCTTATAAGATGTTAACTTTATTTGTGAGGTTTATGTTATGGGACAGTAGAAAATTGAAAAAAATCAGAAAACAGCCGTATACTTGCTGAATGTGCACAACAAAAGACACAAATAGAAAAACACATCCAAACAGTGAAATCATTGCAAAATCAAACACTGAAGGCATATAACTATATCTTATAAGATTTTAACTTTATTTGTGAGGTTTATGTTATGGGACATTCGAAAATTGAAAAAAATCAGAAAACATCCGTATACTTGCTGAATGTGCACAAAAACAGACACAAATAGAAAAACACATCCAAACAGTGAAATCATTGCAAAATCAAACACTGAAGGCATATAACTATATCTTATAAGATGTTAACTTCATTTGTGAGGTTTATGTTATGGGACAGTAGAAAATTGATAAAAATCAGAAAACAGCCGTATACTTGCTGAATGTGCACAAAACAGACACAAATAGAAAAGCACATCCAAACAGTGAAATCATTGCAAAATCTAACACTGAGGTTACAGAAGTATATCTTATAAGATGTTAACTTTATTTGTGAGGTTTATGTTATGGGACAGTAGAAAATTGAAAAAAATCAGAAAACAGCCGTATACTTGCTGAATGTGCACAAAAACAGACACAAATAGAAAAACACATCCTAACAGTGAAATCATTGCAAAATCAAACACTGAAGGCATATAACTATATCTTATAAGATTTTAACTTTATTTGTGAGGTTTATGTTATGGGACAGTAGAAAACTGAAAAAAATCAGAAAACAGCCGTATACTTGCTGAATGTGCACAACAAAAGACACAAATAGAAAAACACATCCAAACAGTGAAATCATTGCAAAATCAAACACTGAGGGTACAGAAGTATATCTTATAAGATGTTAACTTTATTTGTGAGGTTTATGTTATGGGACAGTAGAAAACTGAAAAAAATCAGAAAACAGCCGTATACTTGCTGAATGTGCACAACAAAAGACACAAATAGAAAAACACATCCAAACAGTGAAATCATTGCAAAATCAAACACTGAAGGCATATAACTATATCTTATAAGATTTTAACTTTATTTGGAGGTTTATGTTATGGGACAGTAGAAATTTGAAAAAAATCAGAAAACAGCCGTACACTTGCTGAATGTGCACAACAAAAGACACAAATAGAAAAACACATCCAAACAGTGAAATCATTGCAAAATCAAACACTGAGGGTACAGAAGTATATCTTATAAGATGTTAACTTTATTTGTGAGGTTTATGTTATGGGACAGTAGAAAATTGAAAAAAATCAGAAAACAGCCGTATACTTGCTGAATGTGCACAACAAAAGACACAAATAGAAAAACACATCCAAACAGTGAAATCATTGCAAAATCAAACACTGACGGCATATAACTATATCTTATAAGATGTTAACTTTATTTGTGAGGTTTATGTTATGGGACAGTAGAAAATTGAAAAAAATCAGAAAACAGCCGTATACTTGCTGAATGCGCACAAAAACAGACACAAATAGAAAAACACATCCAAACAGTGAAATCATTGCAAAATCAAACACTGAAGGCATATAACTATATCTTATAAGATGTTAACTTTATTTGTGAGGTTTATGTTATGGGACTGTAGAAAATTGAAAAAAATCAGAAAACAGCCGTATACTTGCTGAATGAGCACAAAAACAGACACAAATAGAAAAACACATCCAAACAGTGAAATCATTGCAAAATCAAACACTGAGGTTACAGAAGTATATCTTATAAGATTTTAACTTTATTTGTGAGGTTTATCTTATGGGACAGTAGAAAATTGAAAAAAATCAGAAAACAGCCGTATACTTGCTGAATGTGCACAACAAAAGACACATATAGAAAAACACATCCAAACAGTGAAATCATTGCAAAATCAAACACTGAGGTTACAGAAGTATATCTTATAAGATGTTAACTTTATTTGTGAGGTTTATGTTATGGGCGAGGAGAAAATTGAAAAAAATCAGAAAACAGCCGTATACTTGCTGAATGTGCACAACAAAAGACACAAATAGAAAAACACATCCAAACAGTGAAATCATTGCAAAATCAAACACTGAAGGCATATAACTATATCTTATAAGATTTTAACTTTATTTGGAGGTTTATGTTATGGGACAGTAGAAATTTGAAAAAAATCAGAAAACAGCCGTACACTTGCTGAATGTGCACAACAAAAGACACAAATAGAAAAACACATCCAAACAGTGAAATCATTGCAAAATCAAACACTGAGGGTACAGAAGTATATCTTATAAGATGTTAACTTTATTTGTGAGGTTTATGTTATGGGACAGTAGAAAATTGAAAAAAATCAGAAAACAGCCGTATACTTGCTGAATGTGCACAACAAAAGACACAAATAGAAAAACACATCCAAACAGTGAAATCATTGCAAAATCAAACACTGACGGCATATAACTATATCTTATAAGATGTTAACTTTATTTGTGAGGTTTATGTTATGGGACAGTAGAAAATTGAAAAAAATCAGAAAACAGCCGTATACTTGCTGAATGCGCACAAAAACAGACACAAATAGAAAAACACATCCAAACAGTGAAATCATTGCAAAATCAAACACTGAAGGCATATAACTATATCTTATAAGATGTTAACTTTATTTGTGAGGTTTATGTTATGGGACTGTAGAAAATTGAAAAAAATCAGAAAACAGCCGTATACTTGCTGAATGAGCACAAAAACAGACACAAATAGAAAAACACATCCAAACAGTGAAATCATTGCAAAATCAAACACTGAGGTTACAGAAGTATATCTTATAAGATTTTAACTTTATTTGTGAGGTTTATCTTATGGGACAGTAGAAAATTGAAAAAAATCAGAAAACAGCCGTATACTTGCTGAATGTGCACAACAAAAGACACAAATAGAAAAACACATCCAAACAGTGAAATCATTGCAAAATCAAACACTGAGGTTACAGAAGTATATCTTATAAGATGTTAACTTTATTTGTGAGGTTTATGTTATGGGACAGTAGAAAATTGAAAAAAATCAGAAAACAGCCGTATACTTGCTGAATGTGCACAACAAAAGACACAAATAGAAAAACACATCCAAACAGTGAAATCATTGCAAAATCAAACTCTGAGGTTACAGAAGTATATCTTATAAGATGTTAACTTTATTTGTGAGGTTTATGTTATGGGCGAGGAGAAAATTGAAAAAAATCAGAAAACAGCCGTATACTTGCTGAATGTGCACAACAAAAGACACAAATAGAAATACACATCCAAACAGTGAAATCATTGCAAAATCAAACACTGAAGGCATATAACTATATCTTATAAGATGTGAACTTTATTTGTGAGGTTTATGTTATGGGACAGTAGAAAATTGAAAAAAATCAGAAAACAGCCGTACACTTGCTGAATGTGCACAACAAAAGACACAAATAGAAAAACACATCCAAACAGTGAAATCATTGCAAAATCAAACACTGACGGCATATAACTATATCTTATAAGATGTTAACTTTATTTGTGAGGTTTATGTTATGGGACAGTAGAAAATTGAAAAAAATCAGAAAACAGCCGTATACTTGCTGAATGCGCACAAAAACAGACACAAATAGAAAAACACATCCAAACAGTGAAATCATTGCAAAATCAAACACTGAAGGCATATAACTATATCTTATAAGATGTTAACTTTATTTGTGAGGTTTATGTTATGGGACAGTAGAAAATTGAAAAAAATCAGAAAACAGCCGTATACTTGCTGAATGAGCACAAAAACAGACACAAATAGAAAAACACATCCAAACAGTGAAATCATTGCAAAATCAAACACTGACGGCATATAACTATATCTTATAAGATTTTAACTTTATTTGTGAGGTTTATGTTATGGGACAGTAGAAAATTGAAAAAAATCAGAAAACAGCCGTATACTTGCTGAATGTGCACAAAACAGACACAAATAGAAAAACACATCCAAACAGTGAAATCATTGCAAAATCAAACACTGAGGTTACAGAAGTATATCTTATAAGATTTTAACTTTATTTGTGAGGTTTATCTTATGGGACAGTAGAAAATTGAAAAAAATCAGAAAACAGCCGTATACTTGCCGAATGTGCACAAAAACAGACACAAATAGAAAAACACATCCAAACAGTGAAATCATTGCAAAATCAGACACTGAAGGCATATAACTATATCTTATAAGATGTTAACTTTATTTGTGAGGTTTATGTTATGCGACAGTAGAAAATTGAAAAAAATCAGAAAACAGCCGTATACTTGCTGAATGCGCACAAAAACAGACACAAATAGAAAAACACATCCAAACAGTGAAATCATTGCAAAATCAAACACTGACGGCATATAACTATATCTTATAAGATTTTAACTTTATTTGTGAGGTTTATGTTATGGGACAGTAGAAAATTGAAAAAAATCAGAAAACAGCCGTATACTTGCTGAATGTGCACAACAAAAGACACAAATAGAAATACACATCCAAACAGTGAAATCATTGCAAAATCAAACACTGAAGGCATATAACTATATCTTATAAGATGTGAACTTTATTTGTGAGGTTTATGTTATGGGACAGTAGAAAATTGAAAAAAATCAGAAAACAGCCGTACACTTGCTGAATGTGCACAACAAAAGACACAAATAGAAAAACACATCCAAACAGTGAAATCATTGCAAAATCAAACCCTGAAGGCATATAACTATATCTTATAAGATTTTAACTTTATTTGTGAGGTTTATGTTATGGGACAGTAGAAAATTGAAAAAAATCAGAAAACAGCCGTATACTTGCCGAATGTGCACAAAAACAGACACAAATAGAAAAACACATCCAAACAGTGAAATCATTGCAAAATCAGACACTGAGGGCATATAACTATATCTTATAAGATGTTAACTTTATTTGTGAGGTTTATGTTATGCGACAGTAGAAAATTGAAAAAAATCAGAAAACAGCCGTATACTTGCTGAATGCGCACAAAAACAGACACAAATAGAAAAACACATCCAAACAGTGAAATCATTGCAAAATCAAACACTGACGGCATATAACTATATCTTATAAGATTTTAACTTTATTTGTGAGGTTTATGTTATGGGACAGTAGAAAATTGAAAAAAATCAGAAAACAGCCGTATACTTGCTGAATGTGCACAAAACAGACACAAATAGAAAAACACATCCAAACAGTGAAATCATTGCAAAATCAAACACTGAGGTTACAGAAGTATATCTTATAAGATTTTAACTTTATTTGTGAGGTTTATGTTATGGGACAGTAGAAAATTGAAAAAAATCAGAAAACAGCCGTATACTTGCTGAATGTGCACAAAAACAGACACAAATAGAAAAACACATCTAAATAGTGAAATCATTGCAAAATCAAACACTGACGGCATATAACTATATCTTATAAGATTTTAACTTTATTTGTGAGGTTTATGTTATGGGACAGTAGAAAATTGAAAAAAATCAGAAAACAGCCGTATACTTGCTGAATGTGCACAACAAAAGACACAAATAGAAAAACACATCCAAACAGTGAAATCATTGCAAAATCAAACACTGAGGTTACAGAAGTATATCTTATAAGATGTTAACTTTATTTGTGAGGTTTATGTTATGGGACATTCGAAAATTGAAAAAAATCAGAAAACAGCCGTATACTTGCTGAATGTGCACAAAAACAGACACAAATAGAAAAACACATCCAAACAGTGAAATCATTGCAAAATCAAACACTGAAGGCATATAACTATATCTTATAAGATTTTAACTTTATTTGTGAGGTTTATGTTATGGGACAGTAGAAAATTGAAAAAAATCAGAAACAGCCGTATACTTGCTGAATGCGCACAAAAACAGACACAAATAGAAAAACACATCCAAACAGTGAAATCATTGCAAAATCAAACACTGAGGTTACAGAAGTATATCTTATAAGATGTTAACTTTATTTGTGAGGTTTATGTTATGGGACAGTAGAAAATTGAAAAAAATCAGAAAACAGCCGTATACTTGCTGAATGTGCACAAAAACAGACACAAATAGAAAAACACATCCAAACAGTGAAATCATTGCAAAATCAAACACTGAAGGTACAGAAGTATATCTTATAAGATGTTAACTTTATTTGTGAGGTTTATGTTATGGGACAGTAGAAAATTGAAAAAAATCAGAAAACAGCCGTATACTTGCTGAATGTGCACAACAAAAGACACAAATAGAAAAACACATCCAAACAGTGAAATCATTGCAAAATCAAACCCTGAAGGCATATAACTATATCTTATACGATTTTAACTTTATTTGTGAGGTTTATGTTATGGGACAGTAGAAAATTGAAAAAAATCAGAAAACAGCCGTACACTTGCTGAATGTGCACAACAAAAGACACAAATAGAAAAACACATCCAAACAGTGAAATCATTGCAAAATCAAACCCTGAAGGCATATAACTATATCTTATAAGATTTTAACTTTATTTGTGAGGTTTATGTTATGGGACAGTAGAAAATTGAAAAAAATCAGAAAACAGCCGTATACTTGCCGAATGTGCACAAAAACAGACACAAATAGAAAAACACATCCAAATAGTGAAATCATTGCAAAATCAGACACTGAAGGCATATAACTATATCTTATAAGATGTTAACTTTATTTGTGAGGTTTATGTTATGCGACAGTAGAAAATTGAAAAAAATCAGAAAACAGCCGTATACTTGCTGAATGCGCACAAAACAGACACAAATAGAAAAGCACATCCAAACAGTGAAATCATTGCAAAATCTAACACTGAGGTTACAGAAGTATATCTTATAAGATGTTAACTTTATTTGTGAGGTTTATGTTATGGGACAGTAGAAAATTGAAAAAAATCAGAAAACAGCCGTATACTTGCTGAATGTGCACAAAAACAGACACAAATAGAAAAGCACATCCAAACAGTGAAATCATTGCAAAATCTAACACTGAGGTTACAGAAGTATATCTTATAAGATGTTAACTTTATTTGTGAGGTTTGTTATGGGACAGTAGAAAATTGAAAAAAATCAGAAAACAGCCGTATACTTGCTGAATGTGCACAACAAAAGACACAAATAGAAAAACACATCCAAACAGTGAAATCATTGCAAAATCAAACCCTGAAGGCATATAACTATATCTTATACGATTTTAACTTTATTTGTGAGGTTTATGTTATGGGACAGTAGAAAATTGAAAAAAATCAGAAAACAGCCGTATACTTGCCGAATGTGCACAAAAACAGACACAAATAGAAAAACACATCCAAACAGTGAAATCATTGCAAAATCAGACACTGAAGGCATATAACTATATCTTATAAGATGTTAACTTTATTTGTGAGGTTTATGTTATGCGACAGTAGAAAATTGAAAAAAATCAGAAAACAGCCGTATACTTGCTGAATGCGCACAAAAACAGACACAAATGGAAAAACACATCCAAACAGTGAAATCATTGCAAAATCAAACACTGACGGCATATAACTATATCTTATAAGATTTTAACTTTATTTGTGAGGTTTATGTTATGGGACAGTAGAAAATTGAAAAAAATCAGAAAACAGCCGTATACTTGCTGAATGTGCACAACAAAAGACACAAATAGAAATACACATCCAAACAGTGAAATCATTGCAAAATCAAACACTGAAGGCATATAACTATATCTTATAAGATGTGAACTTTATTTGTGAGGTTTATGTAATGGGACAGTAGAAAATTGAAAAAAATCAGAAAACAGCCGTACACTTGCTGAATGTGCACAACAAAAGACACAAATAGAAAAACACATCCAAACAGTGAAATCATTGCAAAATCAAACCCTGAAGGCATATAACTATATCTTATAAGATTTTAACTTTATTTGTGAGGTTTATGTTATGGGACAGTAGAAAATTGAAAAAAATCAGAAAACAGCCGTATACTTGCCGAATGTGCACAAAAACAGACACAAATAGAAAAACACATCCAAATAGTGAAATCATTGCAAAATCAGACACTGAAGGCATATAACTATATCTTATAAGATGTTAACTTTATTTGTGAGGTTTATGTTATGCGACAGTAGAAAATTGAAAAAAATCAGAAAACAGCCGTATACTTGCTGAATGCGCACAAAAACAGACACAAATAGAAAAACACATCCAAACAGTGAAATCATTGCAAAATCAAACACTGACGGCATATAACTATATCTTATAAGATTTTAACTTTATTTGTGAGGTTTATGTTATGGGACAGTAGAAAATTGAAAAAAATCAGAAAACAGCCGTATACTTGCTGAATGTGCACAAAACAGACACAAATAGAAAAACACATCCAAACAGTGAAATCATTGCAAAATCAAACACTGAGGTTACAGAAGTATATCTTATAAGATTTTAACTTTATTTGTGAGGTTTATGTTATGGGACAGTAGAAAATTGAAAAAAATCAGAAAACAGCCGTATACTTGCTGAATGTGCACAACAAAAGACACAAATAGAAAAACACATCCAAACAGTGAAATCATTGCAAAATCAAACACTGAGGTTACAGAAGTATATCTTATAAGATGTTAACTTTATTTGTGAGGTTTATGTTATGGGACATTCGAAAATTGAAAAAAATCAGAAAACAGCCGTATACTTGCTGAATGTGCACAAAAACAGACACAAATAGAAAAACACATCCAAACAGTGAAATCATTGCAAAATCAAACACTGAAGGCATATAACTATATCTTATAAGATTTTAACTTTATTTGTGAGGTTTATGTTATGGGACAGTAGAAAATTGAAAAAAATCAGAAAACAGCTGTATACTTGCTGAATGCGCACAAAAACAGACACAAATAGAAAAACACATCCAAACAGTGAAATCATTGCAAAATCAAACACTGAAGGCATATAACTATATCTTATAAGATGTTAACTTTATTTGTGAGGTTTATGTTATGGGACAGTAGAAAATTGAAAAAAATCAGAAAACAGCCGTATACTTGCTGAATGTGCACAACAAAAGACACAAATAGAAAAACACATCCAAACAGTGAAATCATTGCAAAATCAAACACTGAAGGCATATAACTATATCTTATAAGATGTTAACTTCATTTGTGAGGTTTATGTTATGGGACAGTAGAAAATTGATAAAAATCAGAAAACAGCCGTATACTTGCTGAATGTGCACAAAACAGACACAAATAGAAAAGCACATCCAAACAGTGAAATCATTGCAAAATCTAACACTGAGGTTACAGAAGTATATCTTATAAGATGTTAACTTTATTTGTGAGGTTTATGTTATGGGACAGTAGAAAATTGAAAAAAATCAGAAAACAGCCGTATACTTGCTGAATGTGCACAAAAACAGACACAAATAGAAAAACACATCCAAACAGTGAAATCATTGCAAAATCAAACACTGAAGGCATATAACTATATCTTATAAGATTTTAACTTTATTTGTGAGGTTTATGTTATGGGACAGTAGAAAACTGAAAAAAATCAGAAAACAGCCGTATACTTGCTGAATGTGCACAACAAAAGACACAAATAGAAAAACACATCCAAACAGTGAAATCATTGCAAAATCAAACACTGAGGGTACAGAAGTATATCTTATAAGATGTTAACTTTATTTGTGAGGTTTATGTTATGGGACAGTAGAAAACTGAAAAAAATCAGAAAACAGCCGTATACTTGCTGAATGTGCACAACAAAAGACACAAATAGAAAAACACATCCAAACAGTGAAATCATTGCAAAATCAAACACTGAAGGCATATAACTATATCTTATACGATTTTAACTTTATTTGTGAGGTTTATGTTATGGGACAGTAGAAAATTGAAAAAAATCAGAAAACAGCCGTATACTTGCCGAATGTGCACAAAAACAGACACAAATAGAAAAACACATCCAAACAGTGAAATCATTGCAAAATCAGACACTGAAGGCATATAACTATATCTTATAAGATGTTAACTTTATTTGTGAGGTTTATGTTATGCGACAGTAGAAAATTGAAAAAAATCAGAAAACAGCCGTATACTTGCTGAATGCGCACAAAAACAGACACAAATAGAAAAACACATCCAAACAGTGAAATCATTGCAAAATCAAACACTGACGGCATATAACTATATCTTATAAGATTTTAACTTTATTTGTGAGGTTTATGTTATGGGACAGTAGAAAATTGAAAAAAATCAGAAAACAGCCGTACACTTGCTGAATGTGCACAACAAAAGACACAAATAGAAAAACACATCCAAACAGTGAAATCATTGCAAAATCAAACCCTGAAGGCATATAACTATATCTTATAAGATTTTAACTTTATTTGTGAGGTTTATGTTATGGGACAGTAGAAAATTGAAAAAAATCAGAAAACAGCCGTATACTTGCCGAATGTGCACAAAAACAGACACAAATAGAAAAACACATCCAAATAGTGAAATCATTGCAAAATCAGACACTGAAGGCATATAACTATATCTTATAAGATGTTAACTTTATTTGTGAGGTTTATGTTATGCGACAGTAGAAAATTGAAAAAAATCAGAAAACAGCCGTATACTTGCTGAATGCGCACAAAAACAGACACAAATAGAAAAACACATCCAAACAGTGAAATCATTGCAAAATCAAACACTGACGGCATATAACTATATCTTATAAGATTTTAACTTTATTTGTGAGGTTTATGTTATGGGACAGTAGAAAATTGAAAAAAATCAGAAAACAGCCGTATACTTGCTGAATGTGCACAAAAACAGACACAAATAGAAAAACACATCCAAACAGTGAAATCATTGCAAAATCAAACACTGAAGGCATATAACTATATCTTATAAGATTTTAACTTTATTTGTGAGGTTTATGTTATGGGACAGTAGAAAATTGAAAAAAATCAGAAAACAGCCGTATACTTGCTGAATGTGCACAACAAAAGACACAAATAGAAAAACACATCCAAACAGTGAAATCATTGCAAAATCAAACACTGAGGTTACAGAAGTATATCTTATAAGATGTTAACTTTATTTGTGAGGTTTATGTTATGGGACATTCGAAAATTGAAAAAAATCAGAAAACAGCCGTATACTTGCTGAATGTGCACAAAAACAGACACAAATAGAAAAACACATCCAAACAGTGAAATCATTGCAAAATCAAACACTGAAGGCATATAACTATATCTTATAAGATTTTAACTTTATTTGTGAGGTTTATGTTATGGGACAGTAGAAAATTGAAAAAAATCAGAAAACAGCCGTATACTTGCTGAATGTGCACAACAAAAGACACAAATAGAAAAACACATCCAAACAGTGAAATCATTGCAAAATCAAACACTGAAGGCATATAACTATATCTTATAAGATTTTAACTTTATTTGTGAGGTTTATGTTATGGGACAGTAGAAAATTGAAAAAAATCAGAAAACAGCCGTATACTTGCTGATTGCGCACAAAAACAGACACAAATAGAAAAACACATCCAAACAGTGAAATCATTGCAAAATCAAACACTGAAGGCATATAACTATATCTTATAAGATGTTAACTTTATTTGTGAGGTTTATGTTATGGGACAGTAGAAAATTTAAAAAAATCAGAAAACAGCCGTATACTTGCTGAATGTGCACAACAAAAGACACAAATAGAAAAACACATCCAAACAGTGAAATCATTGCAAAATCAAACACTGAAGGCATATAACTATATCTTATAAGATGTTAACTTCATTTGTGAGGTTTATGTTATGGGACAGTAGAAAATTGATAAAAATCAGAAAACAGCCGTATACTTGCTGAATGTGCACAAAACAGACACAAATAGAAAAGCACATCCAAACAGTGAAATCATTGCAAAATCTAACACTGAGGTTACAGAAGTATATCTTATAAGATGTTAACTTTATTTGTGAGGTTTATGTTATGGGACAGTAGAAAATTGAAAAAAATCAGAAAACAGCCGTATACTTGCTGAATGTGCACAAAAACAGACACAAATAGAAAAACACATCCAAACAGTGAAATCATTGCAAAATCAAACACTGAAGGCATATAACTATATCTTATAAGATTTTAACTTTATTTGTGAGGTTTATGTTATGGGACAGTAGAAAACTGAAAAAAATCAGAAAACAGCCGTATACTTGCTGAATGTGCACAACAAAAGACACAAATAGAAAAACACATCCAAACAGTGAAATCATTGCAAAATCAAACACTGAGGGTACAGAAGTATATCTTATAAGATGTTAACTTTATTTGTGAGGTTTATGTTATGCGACAGTAGAAAATTGAAAAAAATCAGAAAACAGCCGTATACTTGCTGAATGTGCACAAAAACAGACACAAATAGAAAAACACATCCAAACAGTGAAATCATTGCAAAATCAAACACTGAAGGCATATAACTATATCTTATAAGATGTTAACTTTATTTGTGAGGTTTATGTTATGCGACAGTAGAAAATTGAAAAAAATCAGAAAACAGCCGTATACTTGCTGAATGTGCACAACAAAAGACACAAATAGAAAAACACATCCAAACAGTGAAATCATTGCAAAATCAAACACTGAAGGCATATAACTATATCTTATAAGATGTTAACTTTATTTGTGAGGTTTATGTTATGCGACAGTAGAAAATTGAAAAAAATCAGAAAACAGCCGTATACTTGCTGAATGTGCACAACAAAAGACACAAATAGAAAAACACATCCAAACAGTGAAATCATTGCAAAATCAAACACTGAAGGCATATAACTATATCTTATAAGATGTTAACTTTATTTGTGAGGTTTATGTTATGCGACAGTAGAAAATTGAAAAAAATCAGAAAACAGCCGTATACTTGCTGAATGTGCACAACAAAAGACACAAATAGAAAAACACATCCAAACAGTGAAATCATTGCAAAATCAAACCCTGAAGGCATATAACTATATCTTATAAGATTTTAACTTTATTTGTGAGGTTTATATTATGGGACAGTAGAAAATTGAAAAAAATCAGAAAACAGCCGTATACTTGCTGAATGTGCACAAAAACAGACACAAATAGAAAAACACATCCAAACAGTGAAATCATTGCAAAATCAAACACTGAAGGCATATAACTATATCTTATAAGATTTTAACTTTATTTGTGAGGTTTATGTTATGGGACAGTAGAAAATTGAAAAAAATCAGAAAACAGCCGTATACTTGCTGAATGTGCACAAAACAGACACAAATAGAAAAACACATCCAAACAGTGAAATCATTGCAAAATCAAACACTGACGGCATATAACTATATCTTATAAGATGTTAATTTTATTTATCAGGTTTATGTGACGGGACAATAGAAAATTGAAAAAAATCAGAAAACAGCCGTATACTTGCTGAATGTGCAGAACAAAAGACACAAATAGAAAAACACATCCAAACAGTGAAATCATTGCAAAATCAAACCCTGAAGGCATATAACTATATCTTATAAGATTTTAACTTTATTTGTGAGGTTTATATTATGGGACAGTAGAAAATTGAAAAAAATCAGAAAACAGCCGTATACTTGCTGAATGTGCACAAAAACAGACACAAATAGAAAAACACATCCAAACAGTGAAATCATTACAAAATCAAACACTGAGGTTACAGAAGTATATCTTATAAGATGTTAACTTTATTTGTGAGGTCTATGTTATGGGACAGTAGAAAATTGAAAAAAATCAGAAAACGGCCGTATACTTGCTGAATGTGCACAAAACAGACACAAATAGAAAAACACATCCAAACAGTGAAATCATTGCAAAATCAAACACTGAGGGTACAGAAGTATATCTTATAAGATGTTAACTTTATTTGTGAGGTTTATGTTATGCGACAGTAGAAAATTGAAAAAAATCAGAAAACAGCCGTATACTTGCTGAATGTGCACAAAAACAGACACAAATAGAAAAACACATCCAAACAGTGAAATCATTGCAAAATCAAACACTGAAGGCATATAACTATATCTTATAAGATGTTAACTTTATTTGTGAGGTTTATGTTATGCGACAGTAGAAAATTGAAAAAAATCAGAAAACAGCCGTATACTTGCTGAATGTGCACAACAAAAGACACAAATAGAAAAACACATCCAAACAGTGAAATCATTGCAAAATCAAACACTGAAGGCATATAACTATATCTTATAAGATGTTAACTTTATTTGTGAGGTTTATGTTATGCGACAGTAGAAAATTGAAAAAAATCAGAAAACAGCCGTATACTTGCTGAATGTGCACAACAAAAGACACAAATAGAAAAACACATCCAAACAGTGAAATCATTGCAAAATCAAACACTGACGGCATATAACTATATCTTATAAGATTTTAACTTTATTTGTGAGGTTTATGTTATGGGACAGCAGAAAATTGAAAAAAATCAGAAAACATCCGTATACTTGCTGAATGTGCACAAAAACAGACACAAATAGAAAAACACATCCAAACAGTGAAATCATTGCAAAATCAAACACTGAAGGCATATAACTATATCTTATAAGATTTTAACTTTATTTGTGAGGTTTATGTTATGGGACAGTAGAAAATTGAAAAAAATCTGAAAACAGCCGTATACTTGCTGAATGTGCACAAAAACAAACACAAATAGAAAAACACATCCAAACAGTGAAATCATTGCAAAATCAAACACTGAAGGCATATAACTATATCTTATAAGATTTTTACTTTATTTGTGAGGTTTATGTTATGGGACAGTAGAAAATTGAAAAAAATCTGAAAACAGCCGTATACTTGCTGAATGTGCACAAAAACAGACACAAATAGAAAAACACATCCAAACAGTGAAATCATTGCAAAATCAAACACTGAGGGTACAGAAGTATATCTTATAAGATGTTAACTTTATTTGTGAGGTTTATGTTATGGGACAGTAGAAAATTGAAAAAAATCAGAAAACAGCCGTATACTTGCTGAATGTGCACAAAACAGACACAAATAGAAAAACACATCCAAACAGTGAAATCATTGCAAAATCAAACACTGAGGGTACAGAAGTATATCTTATAAGATGTTAACTTTATTTGTGAGGTTTATGTTATGGGACAGTAGAAAATTGAAAAAAATCAGAAAACAGCCGTATACTTGCTGAATGTGCACAAAAACAGACACAAATAGAAAAACACATCCAAACAGTGAAATCATTGCAAAATCAAACACTGAAGGCATATAACTATATCTTATAAGATGTTAACTTTATTTGTGAGGTTTATGTTATGCGACAGTAGAAAATTGAAAAAAATCAGAAAAAGCCGTATACTTGCTGAATGTGCACAACAAAAGACACAAATAGAAAAACACATCCAAACAGTGAAATCATTGCAAAATCAAACCCTGAAGGCATATAACTATATCTTATAAGATTTTAACTTTATTTGTGAGGTTTATATTATGGGACAGTAGAAAATTGAAAAAAATCAGAAAACAGCCGTATACTTGCTGAATGTGCACAAAAACAAACACAAATAGAAAAACACATCCAAACAGTGAAATCATTGCAAAATCAAACACTGAAGGCATATAACTATATCTTATAAGATTTTAACTTTATTTGTGAGGTTTATGTTATGGGACAGTAGAAAATTGAAAAAAATCAGAAAACAGCCGTATACTTGCTGAATGTGCACAAAACAGACACAAATAGAAAAACACATCCAAACAGTGAAATCATTGCAAAATCAAACACTTACGGCATATAACTATATCTTATAAGATGTTAACTTTATTTATCAGGTTTATGTGACGGGACAATAGAAAATTGAAAAAAATCAGAAAACAGCCGTATACTTGCTGAATGTGCACAAAACAGACACAAATAGAAAAGCACATCCAAACAGTGAAATCATTGCAAAATCAAACACTGAGGGTACAGAAGTATATCTTATAAGATGTTAACTTTATTTGTGAGGTTTATGTTATGGGACAGTAGAAAATTGAAAAAAATCAGAAAACAGCCGTATACTTGCTGAATGTGCACAAAAACAGACACAAATAGAAAAACACATCCAAACAGTGAAATCATTGCAAAATCAAACACTGAAGGCATATAACTATATCTTATAAGATGTTAACTTTATTTGTGAGGTTTATGTTATGCGACAGTAGAAAATTGAAAAAAATCAGAAAACAGCCGTATACTTGCTGAATGTGCACAACAAAAGACACAAATAGAAAAACACATCCAAACAGTGAAATCATTGCAAAATCAAACCCTGAAGGCATATAACTATATCTTATAAGATTTTAACTTTATTTGTGAGGTTTATATTATGGGACAGTAGAAAATTGAAAAAAATCAGAAAACAGCCGTATACTTGCTGAATGTGCACAAAAACAGACACAAATAGAAAAACACATCCAAACAGTGAAATCATTACAAAATCAAACACTGAGGTTACAGAAGTATATCTTATAAGATGTTAACTTTATTTGTGAGGTCTATGTTATGGGACAGTAGAAAATTGAAAAAAATCAGAAAACGGCCGTATACTTGCTGAATGTGCACAAAACAGACACAAATAGAAAAACACATCCAAACAGTGAAATCATTGCAAAATCAAACACTGAGGGTACAGAAGTATATCTTATAAGATGTTAACTTTATTTGTGAGGTTTATGTTATGCGACAGTAGAAAATTGAAAAAAATCAGAAAACAGCCGTATACTTGCTGAATGTGCACAAAAACAGACACAAATAGAAAAACACATCCAAACAGTGAAATCATTGCAAAATCAAACACTGAAGGCATATAACTATATCTTATAAGATGTTAACTTTATTTGTGAGGTTTATGTTATGCGACAGTAGAAAATTGAAAAAAATCAGAAAACAGCCGTATACTTGCTGAATGTGCACAACAAAAGACACAAATAGAAAAACACATCCAAACAGTGAAATCATTGCAAAATCAAACACTGAAGGCATATAACTATATCTTATAAGATGTTAACTTTATTTGTGAGGTTTATGTTATGCGACAGTAGAAAATTGAAAAAAATCAGAAAACAGCCGTATACTTGCTGAATGTGCACAACAAAAGACACAAATAGAAAAACACATCCAAACAGTGAAATCATTGCAAAATCAAACACTGACGGCATATAACTATATCTTATAAGATTTTAACTTTATTTGTGAGGTTTATGTTATGGGACAGCAGAAAATTGAAAAAAATCAGAAAACATCCGTATACTTGCTGAATGTGCACAAAAACAGACACAAATAGAAAAACACATCCAAACAGTGAAATCATTGCAAAATCAAACACTGAAGGCATATAACTATATCTTATAAGATTTTAACTTTATTTGTGAGGTTTATGTTATGGGACAGTAGAAAATTGAAAAAAATCTGAAAACAGCCGTATACTTGCTGAATGTGCACAAAAACAAACACAAATAGAAAAACACATCCAAACAGTGAAATCATTGCAAAATCAAACACTGAAGGCATATAACTATATCTTATAAGATTTTTACTTTATTTGTGAGGTTTATGTTATGGGACAGTAGAAAATTGAAAAAAATCTGAAAACAGCCGTATACTTGCTGAATGTGCACAAAAACAGACACAAATAGAAAAACACATCCAAACAGTGAAATCATTGCAAAATCAAACACTGAGGGTACAGAAGTATATCTTATAAGATGTTAACTTTATTTGTGAGGTTTATGTTATGGGACAGTAGAAAATTGAAAAAAATCAGAAAACAGCCGTATACTTGCTGAATGTGCACAAAACAGACACAAATAGAAAAACACATCCAAACAGTGAAATCATTGCAAAATCAAACACTGAGGGTACAGAAGTATATCTTATAAGATGTTAACTTTATTTGTGAGGTTTATGTTATGGGACAGTAGAAAATTGAAAAAAATCAGAAAACAGCCGTATACTTGCTGAATGTGCACAAAAACAGACACAAATAGAAAAACACATCCAAACAGTGAAATCATTGCAAAATCAAACACTGAAGGCATATAACTATATCTTATAAGATGTTAACTTTATTTGTGAGGTTTATGTTATGCGACAGTAGAAAATTGAAAAAAATCAGAAAAAGCCGTATACTTGCTGAATGTGCACAACAAAAGACACAAATAGAAAAACACATCCAAACAGTGAAATCATTGCAAAATCAAACCCTGAAGGCATATAACTATATCTTATAAGATTTTAACTTTATTTGTGAGGTTTATATTATGGGACAGTAGAAAATTGAAAAAAATCAGAAAACAGCCGTATACTTGCTGAATGTGCACAAAAACAAACACAAATAGAAAAACACATCCAAACAGTGAAATCATTGCAAAATCAAACACTGAAGGCATATAACTATATCTTATAAGATTTTAACTTTATTTGTGAGGTTTATGTTATGGGACAGTAGAAAATTGAAAAAAATCAGAAAACAGCCGTATACTTGCTGAATGTGCACAAAACAGACACAAATAGAAAAACACATCCAAACAGTGAAATCATTGCAAAATCAAACACTTACGGCATATAACTATATCTTATAAGATGTTAACTTTATTTATCAGGTTTATGTGACGGGACAATAGAAAATTGAAAAAAATCAGAAAACAGCCGTATACTTGCTGAATGTGCACAAAACAGACACAAATAGAAAAGCACATCCAAACAGTGAAATCATTGCAAAATCAAACACTGAGGGTACAGAAGTATATCTTATAAGATGTTAACTTTATTTGTGAGGTTTATGTTATGGGACAGTAGAAAATTGAAAAAAATCAGAAAACAGCCGTATACTTGCTGAATGTGCACAAAAACAGACACAAATAGAAAAACACATCCAAACAGTGAAATCATTGCAAAATCAAACACTGAAGGCATATAACTATATCTTATAAGATGTTAACTTTATTTGTGAGGTTTATGTTATGCGACAGTAGAAAATTGAAAAAAATCAGAAAACAGCCGTATACTTGCTGAATGTGCACAACAAAAGACACAAATAGAAAAACACATCCAAACAGTGAAATCATTGCAAAATCAAACCCTGAAGGCATATAACTATATCTTATAAGATTTTAACTTTATTTGTGAGGTTTATATTATGGGACAGTAGAAAATTGAAAAAAATCAGAAAACAGCCGTATACTTGCTGAATGTGCACAAAAACAAACACAAATAGAAAAACACATCCAAACAGTGAAATCATTGCAAAATCAAACACTGAAGGCATATAACTATATCTTATGAGATTTTAACTTTATTTGTGAGGTTTATGTTATGGGACAGTAGAAAATTGAAAAAAATCAGAAAACAGCCGTATACTTGCTGAATGTGCACAAAACAGACACAAATAGAAAAACACATCCAAACAGTGAAATCATTGCAAAATCAAACACTTACGGCATATAACTATATCTTATAAGATGTTAACTTTATTTATCAGGTTTATGTGACGGGACAATAGAAAATTGAAAAAAATCAGAAAACAGCCGTATACTTGCTGAATGTGCACAAAACAGACACAAATAGAAAAGCACATCCAAACAGTGAAATCATTGCAAAATCAAACACTGAGGGTATCTTATAAGATGTTAACTTTATTTGTGAGGTTTATGTTATGCGACAGTAGAAAATTGAAAAAAATCAGAAAACAGCCGTATACTTGCTGAATGCGCACAAAAACAGACACAAATAGAAAAACACATCCAAACAGTGAAATCATTGCAAAATCAAACACTGACGGCATATAACTATATCTTATAAGATTTTAACTTTATTTGTGAGGTTTATGTTATGGGACAGCAGAAAATTGAAAAAAATCAGAAAACATCCGTATACTTGATGAATGTGGACAAAAACAGACACAAATAGAAAAACACATCCAAACAGTGAAATCATTGCAAAATCAAACACTGAAGGCATATAACTATATCTTATAAGATTTTAACTTTATTTGTGAGGTTTATGTTATGGGACAGTAGAAAATTGAAAAAAATCTGAAAACAGCCGTATACTTGCTGAATGTGCACAAAAACAGACACAAATAGAAAAACACATCCAAACAGTGAAATCATTGCAAAATCAAACACTGAGGGTACAGAAGTATATCTTATAAGATGTTAACTTTATTTGTGAGGTTTATGTTATGGGACAGTAGAAAATTGAAAAAAATCAGAAAACAGCCGTATACTTGCTGAATGTGCACAAAACAGACACAAATAGAAAAACACATCCAAACAGTGAAATCATTGCAAAATCAAACACTGAGGGTACAGAAGTATATCTTATAAGATGTTAACTTTATTTGTGAGGTTTATGTTATGGGACAGTAGAAAATTGAAAAAAATCAGAAAACAGCCGTATACTTGCTGAATGTGCACAAAAACAGACACAAATAGAAAAACACATCCAAACAGTGAAATCATTGCAAAATCAAACACTGAAGGCATATAACTATATCTTATAAGATGTTAACTTTATTTGTGAGGTTTATGTTATGCGACAGTAGAAAATTGAAAAAAATCAGAAAACAGCCGTATACTTGCTGAATGTGCACAAAAACAGACACAAATAGAAAAACACATCCAAACAGTGAAATCATTGCAAAATCAAACACTGAGGGTACAGAAGTATATCTTATAAGATGTTAACTTTATTTGTGAGGTTTATGTTATGGGACAGTAGAAAATTGAAAAAAATCAGAAAACAGCCGTATACTTGCTGAATGTGCACAAAAACAAACACAAATAGAAAAACACATCCAAACAGTGAAATCATTGCAAAATCAAACACTGAAGGCATATAACTATATCTTATGAGATTTTAACTTTATTTGTGAGGTTTATGTTATGGGACAGTAGAAAATTGAAAAAAATCAGAAAACAGCCGTATACTTGCTGAATGTGCACAAAACAGACACAAATAGAAAAACACATCCAAACAGTGAAATCATTGCAAAATCAAACACTTACGGCATATAACTATATCTTATAAGATGTTAACTTTATTTATCAGGTTTATGTGACGGGACAATAGAAAATTGAAAAAAATCAGAAAACAGCCGTATACTTGCTGAATGTGCACAAAACAGACACAAATAGAAAAACACATCCAAACAGTGAAATCATTGCAAAATCAAACACTGAGGGTACAGAAGTATATCTTATAAGATGTTAACTTTATTTGTGAGGTTTATGTTATGGGACAGTAGAAAATTGAAAAAAATCAGAAAACAGCCGTATACTTGCTGAATGTGCACAAAACAGACACAAATAGAAAAACACATCCAAACAGTGAAATCATTGCAAAATCAAACACTGAGGGTACAGAAGTATATCTTATAAGATGTTAACTTTATTTGTGAGGTTTATGTTATGGGACAGTAGAAAATTGAAAAAAATCAGAAAACAGCCGTATACTTGCTGAATGTGCACAAAAACAGACACAAATAGAAAAACACATCCAAACAGTGAAATCATTGCAAAATCAAACACTGAAGGCATATAACTATATCTTATAAGATGTTAACTTTATTTGTGAGGTTTATGTTATGCGACAGTAGAAAATTGAAAAAAATCAGAAAACAGCCGTATACTTGCTGAATGTGCACAACAAAAGACACAAATAGAAAAACACATCCAAACAGTGAAATCATTGCAAAATCAAACCCTGAAGGCATATAACTATATCTTATAAGATTTTAACTTTATTTGTGATGTTTATATTATGGGACAGTAGAAAATTGAAAAAAATCAGAAAACAGCCGTATACTTGCTGAATGTGCACAAAAACAAACACAAATAGAAAAACACATCCAAACAGTGAAATCATTGCAAAATCAAACACTGAAGGCATATAACTATATCTTATAAGATTTTAACTTTATTTGTGAGGTTTATGTTATGGGACAGTAGAAAATTGAAAAAAATCAGAAAACAGCCGTATACTTGCTGAATGTGCACAAAACAGACACAAATAGAAAAACACATCCAAACAGTGAAATCATTGCAAAATCAAACACTGAGGGTACAGAAGTATATCTTATAAGATGTTAACTTTATTTGTGAGGTTTATGTTATGGGACAGTAGAAAATTGAAAAAAATCAGAAAACAGCCGTATACTTGCTGAATGTGCACAAAAACAGACACAAATAGAAAAACACATCCAAACAGTGAAATCATTGCAAAATCAAACACTGAAGGCATATAACTATATCTTATAAGATGTTAACTTTATTTGTGAGGTTTATGTTATGCGACAGTAGAAAATTGAAAAAAATCAGAAAACAGCCGTATACTTGCTGAATGTGCACAACAAAAGACACAAATAGAAAAACACATCCAAACAGTGAAATCATTGCAAAATCAAACCCTGAAGGCATATAACTATATCTTATAAGATTTTAACTTTATTTGTGAGGTTTATATTATGGGACAGTAGAAAATTGAAAAAAATCAGAAAACAGCCGTATACTTGCTGAATGTGCACAAAAACAAACACAAATAGAAAAACACATCCAAACAGTGAAATCATTGCAAAATCAAACACTGAAGGCATATAACTATATCTTATAAGATTTTAACTTTATTTGTGAGGTTTATGTTATGGGACAGTAGAAAATTGAAAAAAATCAGAAAACAGCCGTATACTTGCTGAATGTGCACAAAACAGACACAAATAGAAAAACACATCCAAACAGTGAAATCATTGCAAAATCAAACACTTACGGCATATAACTATATCTTATAAGATGTTAACTTTATTTATCAGGTTTATGTGACGGGACAATAGAAAATTGAAAAAAATCAGAAAACAGCCGTATACTTGCTGAATGTGCACAAAACAGACACAAATAGAAAAGCACATCCAAACAGTGAAATCATTGCAAAATCAAACACTGAGGGTACAGAAGTATATCTTATAAGATGTTAACTTTATTTGTGAGGTTTATGTTATGGGACAGTAGAAAATTGAAAAAAATCAGAAAACAGCCGTATACTTGCTGAATGTGCACAAAAACAGACACAAATAGAAAAACACATCCAAACAGTGAAATCATTGCAAAATCAAACACTGAAGGCATATAACTATATCTTATAAGATGTTAACTTTATTTGTGAGGTTTATGTTATGCGACAGTAGAAAATTGAAAATATCAGAAAACAGCCGTATACTTGCTGAATGTGCACAAAAACAGACACAAATAGAAAAACACATCCAAACAGTGAAATCATTGCAAAATCAAACACTGAAGGCATATAACTATATCTTATAAGATGTTAACTTTATTTGTGAGGTTTATGTTATGCGACAGTAGAAAATTGAAAAAAATCAGAAAACAGCCGTATACTTGCTGAATGTGCACAACAAAAGACACAAATAGAAAAACACATCCAAACAGTGAAATCATTGCAAAATCAAACCCTGAAGGCATATAACTATATCTTATAAGATTTTAACTTTATTTGTGATGTTTATATTATGGGACAGTAGAAAATTGAAAAAAATCAGAAAACAGCCGTATACTTGCTGAATGTGCACAAAAACAAACACAAATAGAAAAACACATCCAAACAGTGAAATCATTGCAAAATCAAACACTGAAGGCATATAACTATATCTTATAAGATTTTAACTTTATTTGTGAGGTTTATGTTATGGGACAGTAGAAAATTGAAAAAAATCAGAAAACAGCCGTATACTTGCTGAATGTGCACAAAACAGACACAAATAGAAAAACACATCCAAACAGTGAAATCATTGCAAAATCAAACACTTACGGCATATAACTATATCTTATAAGATGTTAACTTTATTTATCAGGTTTATGTGACGGGACAATAGAAAATTGAAAAAAATCAGAAAACAGCCGTATACTTGCTGAATGTGCACAAAACAGACACAAATAGAAAAGCACATCCAAACAGTGAAATCATTGCAAAATCAAACACTGAGGGTACAGAAGTATATCTTATAAGATGTTAACTTTATTTGTGAGGTTTATGTTATGGGACAGTAGAAAATTGAAAAAAATCAGAAAACAGCCGTATACTTGCTGAATGTGCACAAAAACAGACACAAATAGAAAAACACATCCAAACAGTGAAATCATTGCAAAATCAAACACTGAAGGCATATAACTATATCTTATAAGATGTTAACTTTATTTGTGAGGTTTATGTTATGCGACAGTAGAAAATTGAAAAAAATCAGAAAACAGCCGTATACTTGCTGAATGTGCACAACAAAAGACACAAATAGAAAAACACATCCAAACAGTGAAATCATTGCAAAATCAAACCCTGAAGGCATATAACTATATCTTATAAGATTTTAACTTTATTTGTGAGGTTTATATTATGGGACAGTAGAAAATTGAAAAAAATCAGAAAACAGCCGTATACTTGCTGAATGTGCACAAAAACAAACACAAATAGAAAAACACATCCAAACAGTGAAATCATTGCAAAATCAAACACTGAAGGCATATAACTATATCTTATGAGATTTTAACTTTATTTGTGAGGTTTATGTTATGGGACAGTAGAAAATTGAAAAAAATCAGAAAACAGCCGTATACTTGCTGAATGTGCACAAAACAGACACAAATAGAAAAACACATCCAAACAGTGAAATCATTGCAAAATCAAACACTTACGGCATATAACTATATCTTATAAGATGTTAACTTTATTTATCAGGTTTATGTGACGGGACAATAGAAAATTGAAAAAAATCAGAAAACAGCCGTATACTTGCTGAATGTGCACAAAACAGACACAAATAGAAAAGCACATCCAAACAGTGAAATCATTGCAAAATCAAACACTGAGGGTATCTTATAAGATGTTAACTTTATTTGTGAGGTTTATGTTATGCGACAGTAGAAAATTGAAAAAAATCAGAAAACAGCCGTATACTTGCTGAATGCGCACAAAAACAGACACAAATAGAAAAACACATCCAAACAGTGAAATCATTGCAAAATCAAACACTGACGGCATATAACTATATCTTATAAGATTTTAACTTTATTTGTGAGGTTTATGTTATGGGACAGCAGAAAATTGAAAAAAATCAGAAAACATCCGTATACTTGATGAATGTGGACAAAAACAGACACAAATAGAAAAACACATCCAAACAGTGAAATCATTGCAAAATCAAACACTGAAGGCATATAACTATATCTTATAAGATTTTAACTTTATTTGTGAGGTTTATGTTATGGGACAGTAGAAAATTGAAAAAAATCTGAAAACAGCCGTATACTTGCTGAATGTGCACAAAAACAGACACAAATAGAAAAACACATCCAAACAGTGAAATCATTGCAAAATCAAACACTGAGGGTACAGAAGTATATCTTATAAGATGTTAACTTTATTTGTGAGGTTTATGTTATGGGACAGTAGAAAATTGAAAAAAATCAGAAAACAGCCGTATACTTGCTGAATGTGCACAAAACAGACACAAATAGAAAAACACATCCAAACAGTGAAATCATTGCAAAATCAAACACTGAGGGTACAGAAGTATATCTTATAAGATGTTAACTTTATTTGTGAGGTTTATGTTATGGGACAGTAGAAAATTGAAAAAAATCAGAAAACAGCCGTATACTTGCTGAATGTGCACAAAAACAGACACAAATAGAAAAACACATCCAAACAGTGAAATCATTGCAAAATCAAACACTGAAGGCATATAACTATATCTTATAAGATGTTAACTTTATTTGTGAGGTTTATGTTATGCGACAGTAGAAAATTGAAAAAAATCAGAAAACAGCCGTATACTTGCTGAATGTGCACAACAAAAGACACAAATAGAAAAACACATCCAAACAGTGAAATCATTGCAAAATCAAACCCTGAAGGCATATAACTATATCTTATAAGATTTTAACTTTATTTGTGATGTTTATATTATGGGACAGTAGAAAATTGAAAAAAATCAGAAAACAGCCGTATACTTGCTGAATGTGCACAAAAACAAACACAAATAGAAAAACACATCCAAACAGTGAAATCATTGCAAAATCAAACACTGAAGGCATATAACTATATCTTATAAGATTTTAACTTTATTTGTGAGGTTTATGTTATGGGACAGTAGAAAATTGAAAAAAATCAGAAAACAGCCGTATACTTGCTGAATGTGCACAAAACAGACACAAATAGAAAAACACATCCAAACAGTGAAATCATTGCAAAATCAAACACTGAGGGTACAGAAGTATATCTTATAAGATGTTAACTTTATTTGTGAGGTTTATGTTATGGGACAGTAGAAAATTGAAAAAAATCAGAAAACAGCCGTATACTTGCTGAATGTGCACAAAAACAGACACAAATAGAAAAACACATCCAAACAGTGAAATCATTGCAAAATCAAACACTGAAGGCATATAACTATATCTTATAAGATGTTAACTTTATTTGTGAGGTTTATGTTATGCGACAGTAGAAAATTGAAAAAAATCAGAAAACAGCCGTATACTTGCTGAATGTGCACAACAAAAGACACAAATAGAAAAACACATCCAAACAGTGAAATCATTGCAAAATCAAACCCTGAAGGCATATAACTATATCTTATAAGATTTTAACTTTATTTGTGAGGTTTATATTATGGGACAGTAGAAAATTGAAAAAAATCAGAAAACAGCCGTATACTTGCTGAATGTGCACAAAAACAAACACAAATAGAAAAACACATCCAAACAGTGAAATCATTGCAAAATCAAACACTGAAGGCATATAACTATATCTTATAAGATTTTAACTTTATTTGTGAGGTTTATGTTATGGGACAGTAGAAAATTGAAAAAAATCAGAAAACAGCCGTATACTTGCTGAATGTGCACAAAACAGACACAAATAGAAAAACACATCCAAACAGTGAAATCATTGCAAAATCAAACACTTACGGCATATAACTATATCTTATAAGATGTTAACTTTATTTATCAGGTTTATGTGACGGGACAATAGAAAATTGAAAAAAATCAGAAAACAGCCGTATACTTGCTGAATGTGCACAAAACAGACACAAATAGAAAAGCACATCCAAACAGTGAAATCATTGCAAAATCAAACACTGAGGGTACAGAAGTATATCTTATAAGATGTTAACTTTATTTGTGAGGTTTATGTTATGGGACAGTAGAAAATTGAAAAAAATCAGAAAACAGCCGTATACTTGCTGAATGTGCACAAAAACAGACACAAATAGAAAAACACATCCAAACAGTGAAATCATTGCAAAATCAAACACTGAAGGCATATAACTATATCTTATAAGATGTTAACTTTATTTGTGAGGTTTATGTTATGCGACAGTAGAAAATTGAAAAAAATCAGAAAACAGCCGTATACTTGCTGAATGTGCACAACAAAAGACACAAATAGAAAAACACATCCAAACAGTGAAATCATTGCAAAATCAAACCCTGAAGGCATATAACTATATCTTATAAGATTTTAACTTTATTTGTGAGGTTTATATTATGGGACAGTAGAAAATTGAAAAAAATCAGAAAACAGCCGTATACTTGCTGAATGTGCACAAAAACAAACACAAATAGAAAAACACATCCAAACAGTGAAATCATTGCAAAATCAAACACTGAAGGCATATAACTATATCTTATGAGATTTTAACTTTATTTGTGAGGTTTATGTTATGGGACAGTAGAAAATTGAAAAAAATCAGAAAACAGCCGTATACTTGCTGAATGTGCACAAAACAGACACAAATAGAAAAACACATCCAAACAGTGAAATCATTGCAAAATCAAACACTTACGGCATATAACTATATCTTATAAGATGTTAACTTTATTTATCAGGTTTATGTGACGGGACAATAGAAAATTGAAAAAAATCAGAAAACAGCCGTATACTTGCTGAATGTGCACAAAACAGACACAAATAGAAAAGCACATCCAAACAGTGAAATCATTGCAAAATCAAACACTGAGGGTATCTTATAAGATGTTAACTTTATTTGTGAGGTTTATGTTATGCGACAGTAGAAAATTGAAAAAAATCAGAAAACAGCCGTATACTTGCTGAATGCGCACAAAAACAGACACAAATAGAAAAACACATCCAAACAGTGAAATCATTGCAAAATCAAACACTGAAGGCATATAACTATATCTTATAAGATGTTAACTTTATTTGTGAGGTTTATGTTATGGGACAGCAGAAAATTGAAAAAAATCAGAAAACATCCGTATACTTGATGAATGTGGACAAAAACAGACACAAATAGAAAAACACATCCAAACAGTGAAATCATTGCAAAATCAAACACTGAAGGCATATAACTATATCTTATAAGATTTTAACTTTATTTGTGAGGTTTATGTTATGGGACAGTAGAAAATTGAAAAAAATCTGAAAACAGCCGTATACTTGCTGAATGTGCACAAAAACAGACACAAATAGAAAAACACATCCAAACAGTGAAATCATTGCAAAATCAAACACTGAGGGTACAGAAGTATATCTTATAAGATGTTAACTTTATTTGTGAGGTTTATGTTATGGGACAGTAGAAAATTGAAAAAAATCAGAAAACAGCCGTATACTTGCTGAATGTGCACAAAACAGACACAAATAGAAAAACACATCCAAACAGTGAAATCATTGCAAAATCAAACACTGAGGGTACAGAAGTATATCTTATAAGATGTTAACTTTATTTGTGAGGTTTATGTTATGGGACAGTAGAAAATTGAAAAAAATCAGAAAACAGCCGTATACTTGCTGAATGTGCACAAAAACAGACACAAATAGAAAAACACATCCAAACAGTGAAATCATTGCAAAATCAAACACTGAAGGCATATAACTATATCTTATAAGATGTTAACTTTATTTGTGAGGTTTATGTTATGCGACAGTAGAAAATTGAAAAAAATCAGAAAACAGCCGTATACTTGCTGAATGTGCACAACAAAAGACACAAATAGAAAAACACATCCAAACAGTGAAATCATTGCAAAATCAAACCCTGAAGGCATATAACTATATCTTATAAGATTTTAACTTTATTTGTGATGTTTATATTATGGGACAGTAGAAAATTGAAAAAAATCAGAAAACAGCCGTATACTTGCTGAATGTGCACAAAACAGACACAAATAGAAAAACACATCCAAACAGTGAAATCATTGCAAAATCAAACACTTACGGCATATAACTATATCTTATAAGATGTTAACTTTATTTATCAGGTTTATGTGACGGGACAATAGAAAATTGAAAAAAATCAGAAAACAGCCGTATACTTGCTGAATGTGCACAAAACAGACACAAATAGAAAAGCACATCCAAACAGTGAAATCATTGCAAAATCAAACACTGAGGGTATCTTATAAGATGTTAACTTTATTTGTGAGGTTTATGTTATGCGACAGTAGAAAATTGAAAAAAATCAGAAAACAGCCGTATACTTGCTGAATGCGCACAAAAACAGACACAAATAGAAAAACACATCAAAACAGTGAAATCATTGCAAAATCAAACACTGACGGCATATAACTATATCTTATAAGATTTTAACTTTATTTGTGAGGTTTATGTTATGGGACAGCAGAAAATTGAAAAAAATCAGAAAACAGCCGTATACTTGCTGAATGTGCACAAAACAGACACAAATAGAAAAGCACATCCAAACAGTGAAATCATTGCAAAATCAAACACTGAGGGTATCTTATAAGATGTTAACTTTATTTGTGAGGTTTATGTTATGCGACAGTAGAAAATTGAAAAAAATCAGAAAACAGCCGTATACTTGCTGAATGCGCACAAAAACAGACACAAATAGAAAAACACATCCAAACAGTGAAATCATTGCAAAATCAAACACTGACGGCATATAACTATATCTTATAAGATTTTAACTTTATTTGTGAGGTTTATGTTATGGGACAGCAGAAAATTGAAAAAAATCAGAAAACATCCGTATACTTGATGAATGTGGACAAAAACAGACACAAATAGAAAAACACATCCAAACAGTGAAATCATTGCAAAATCAAACACTGAAGGCATATAACTATATCTTATAAGATTTTAACTTTATTTGTGAGGTTTATGTTATGGGACAGTAGAAAATTGAAAAAAATCTGAAAACAGCCGTATACTTGCTGAATGTGCACAAAAACAGACACAAATAGAAAAACACATCCAAACAGTGAAATCATTGCAAAATCAAACACTGAGGGTACAGAAGTATATCTTATAAGATGTTAACTTTATTTGTGAGGTTTATGTTATGGGACAGTAGAAAATTGAAAAAAATCAGAAAACAGCCGTATACTTGCTGAATGTGCACAAAACAGACACAAATAGAAAAACACATCCAAACAGTGAAATCATTGCAAAATCAAACACTGAGGGTACAGAAGTATATCTTATAAGATGTTAACTTTATTTGTGAGGTTTATGTTATGGGACAGTAGAAAATTGAAAAAAATCAGAAAACAGCCGTATACTTGCTGAATGTGCACAAAAACAGACACAAATAGAAAAACACATCCAAACAGTGAAATCATTGCAAAATCAAACACTGAAGGCATATAACTATATCTTATAAGATGTTAACTTTATTTGTGAGGTTTATGTTATGCGACAGTAGAAAATTGAAAAAAATCAGAAAACAGCCGTATACTTGCTGAATGTGCACAACAAAAGACACAAATAGAAAAACACATCCAAACAGTGAAATCATTGCAAAATCAAACCCTGAAGGCATATAACTATATCTTATAAGATTTTAACTTTATTTGTGATGTTTATATTATGGGACAGTAGAAAATTGAAAAAAATCAGAAAACAGCCGTATACTTGCTGAATGTGCACAAAAACAAACACAAATAGAAAAACACATCCAAACAGTGAAATCATTGCAAAATCAAACACTGAAGGCATATAACTATATCTTATAAGATTTTAACTTTATTTGTGAGGTTTATGTTATGGGACAGTAGAAAATTGAAAAAAATCAGAAAACAGCCGTATACTTGCTGAATGTGCACAAAACAGACACAAATAGAAAAACACATCCAAACAGTGAAATCATTGCAAAATCAAACACTTACGGCATATAACTATATCTTATAAGATGTTAACTTTATTTATCAGGTTTATGTGACGGGACAATAGAAAATTGAAAAAAATCAGAAAACAGCCGTATACTTGCTGAATGTGCACAAAACAGACACAAATAGAAAAGCACATCCAAACAGTGAAATCATTGCAAAATCAAACACTGAGGGTATCTTATAAGATGTTAACTTTATTTGTGAGGTTTATGTTATGCGACAGTAGAAAATTGAAAAAAATCAGAAAACAGCCGTATACTTGCTGAATGCGCACAAAAACAGACACAAATAGAAAAACACATCAAAACAGTGAAATCATTGCAAAATCAAACACTGACGGCATATAACTATATCTTATAAGATTTTAACTTTATTTGTGAGGTTTATGTTATGGGACAGCAGAAAATTGAAAAAAATCAGAAAACATCCGTATACTTGATGAATGTGGACAAAAACAGACACAAATAGAAAAACACATCCAAACAGTGAAATCATTGCAAAATCAAACACTGAAGGCATATAACTATATCTTATAAGATTTTTACTTTATTTGTGAGGTTTATGTTATGGGACAGTAGAAAATTGAAAAAAATCTGAAAACAGCCGTATACTTGCTGAATGTGCACAAAAACAGACACAAATAGAAAAACACATCCAAACAGTGAAATCATTGCAAAATCAAACACTGAGGGTACAGAAGTATATCTTATAAGATGTTAACTTTATTTGTGAGGTTTATGTTATGGGACAGTAGAAAATTGAAAAAAATCAGAAAACAGCCGTATACTTGCTGAATGTGCACAAAACAGACACAAATAGAAAAACACATCCAAACAGTGAAATCATTGCAAAATCAAACACTGAGGGTACAGAAGTATATCTTATAAGATGTTAACTTTATTTGTGAGGTTTATGTTATGGGACAGTAGAAAATTGAAAAAAATCAGAAAACAGCCGTATACTTGCTGAATGTGCACAAAAACAGACACAAATAGAAAAACACATCCAAACAGTGAAATCATTGCAAAATCAAACACTGAAGGCATATAACTATATCTTATAAGATGTTAACTTTATTTGTGAGGTTTATGTTATGCGACAGTAGAAAATTGAAAAAAATCAGAAAACAGCCGTATACTTGCTGAATGTGCACAACAAAAGACACAAATAGAAAAACACATCCAAACAGTGAAATCATTGCAAAATCAAACCCTGAAGGCATATAACTATATCTTATAAGATTTTAACTTTATTTGTGAGGTTTATATTATGGGACAGTAGAAAATTGAAAAAAATCAGAAAACAGCCGTATACTTGCTGAATGTGCACAAAAACAAACACAAATAGAAAAACACATCCAAACAGTGAAATCATTGCAAAATCAAACACTGAAGGCATATAACTATATCTTATAAGATTTTAACTTTATTTGTGAGGTTTATGTTATGGGACAGTAGAAAATTGAAAAAAATCAGAAAACAGCCGTATACTTGCTGAATGTGCACAAAACAGACACAAATAGAAAAACACATCCAAACAGTGAAATCATTGCAAAATCAAACACTTACGGCATATAACTATATCTTATAAGATGTTAACTTTATTTATCAGGTTTATGTGACGGGACAATAGAAAATTGAAAAAAATCAGAAAACAGCCGTATACTTGCTGAATGTGCACAAAACAGACACAAATAGAAAAGCACATCCAAACAGTGAAATCATTGCAAAATCAAACACTGAGGGTATCTTATAAGATGTTAACTTTATTTGTGAGGTTTATGTTATGCGACAGTAGAAAATTGAAAAAAATCAGAAAACAGCCGTATACTTGCTGAATGTGCACAAAAACAGACACAAATAGAAAAACACATCCAAACAGTGAAATCATTGCAAAATCAAACACTGAAGGCATATAACTATATCTTATAAGATGTTAACTTTATTTGTGAGGTTTATGTTATGCGACAGTAGAAAATTGAAAAAAATCAGAAAACAGCCGTATACTTGCTGAATGTGCACAAAAACAGACACAAATAGAAAAACACATCCAAACAGTGAAATCATTGCAAAATCAAACACTGACGGCATATAACTATATCTTATAAGATGTTAACTTTATTTATCAGGTTTATGTGACGGGACAATAGAAAATTGAAAAAAATCAGAAAACAGCCGTATACTTGCTGAATGTGCACAAAACAGACACAAATAGAAAAGCACATCCAAACAGTGAAATCATTGCAAAATCAAACACTGAGGGTACAGAAGTATATCTTATAAGATGTTAACTTTATTTGTGAGGTTTATGTTATGCGACAGTAGAAAATTGAAAATATCAGAAAACAGCCGTATACTTGCTGAATGCGCACAAAAACAGACACAAATAGAAAAACACATCCAAACAGTGAAATCATTGCAAAATCAAACACTGACAGCATATAACTATATCTTATAAGATGTTAACTTTATTTATCAGGTTTATGTTACGGGACAATAGAAAATTGAAAAAAATCAGAAAACAGCCGTATACTTGCTGAATGTGCACAAAACAGACACAAATAGAAAAGCACATCCAAACAGTGAAATCATTGCAAAATCAAACACTGAGGGTACAGAAGTATATCTTATAAGATGTTAACTTTATTTGTGAGGTTTATGTTATGCGACAGTAGAAAATTGAAAAAAATCAGAAAACAGCCGTATACTTGCTGAATGCGCACAAAAAACAGACACAAATAGAAAAACACATCCAAACAGTGATATCATTGCAAAATCAAACACTGACGGCATATAACTATATCTTATAAGATTTTAACTTTATTTGTGAGGTTTATGTTATGGGACAGCAGAAAATTGAAAAAAATCAGAAAACATCCGTATACTTGATGAATGTGGACAAAAACAGACACAAATAGAAAAACACATCCAAACAGTGAAATCATTGCAAAATCAAACACTGAGGGTACAGAAGTATATCTTATAAGATGTTAACTTTATTTGTGAGGTTTATGTTATGGGACAGTAGAAAATTGAAAAAAATCAGAAAACAGCCGTATACTTGCTGAATGTGCACAAAACAGACACAAATAGAAAAACACATCCAAACAGTGAAATCATTGCAAAATCAAACACTGAGGGTACAGAAGTATATCTTATAAGATGTTAACTTTATTTGTGAGGTTTATGTTATGGGACAGTAGAAAATTGAAAAAAGTCAGAAAACAGCCGTATACTTGATGAATGTGGACAACAAAAGACACAAATAGAAAAACACATCCAAACAGTGAAATCATTGCAAAATCAAACCCTGAAGGCATATAACTATATCTTATAAGATGTTAACTTTATTTGTGAGGTTTATGTTATGCGACAGTAGAAAATTGAAAAAAATCAGAAAACAGCCGTATACTTGCTGAATGTGCACAACAAAAGACACAAATAGAAAAACACATCCAAACAGTGAAATCATTGCAAAATCAAACACTGAAGGCATATAACTATATCTTATAAGATGTTAACTTTATTTGTGAGGTTTATGTTATGCGACAGTAGAAAATTGAAAAAAATCAGAAAACAGCCGTATACTTGCTGAATGTGCACAACAAAAGACACAAATAGAAAAACACATCCAAACAGTGAAATCATTGCAAAATCAAACCCTGAAGGCATATAACTATATCTTATAAGATTTTAACTTTATTTGTGAGGTTTATATTATGGGACAGTAGAAAATTGAAAAAAATCAGAAAACAGCCGTATACTTGCTGAATGTGCACAAAAACAGACACAAATAGAAAAACACATCCAAACAGTGAAATCATTGCAAAATCAAACACTGAAGGCATATAACTATATCTTATAAGATTTTAACTTTATTCGTGAGGTTTATGTTATGGGACAGTAGAAAATTGAAAAAAATCAGAAAACAGCCGTATACTTGCTGAATGTGCACAAAACAGACACAAATAGAAAAACACATCCAAACAGTGAAATCATTGCAAAATCAAACACTGACGGCATATAACTATATCTTATAAGATGTTAACTTTATTTATCAGGTTTATGTGACGGGACAATAGAAAATTGAAAAAAATCAGAAAACAGCCGTATACTTGCTGAATGTGCACAAAACAGACACAAATAGAAAAGCACATCCAAACAGTGAAATCATTGCAAAATCAAACACTGAGGGTACAGAAGTATATCTTATAAGATGTTAACTTTATTTGTGAGGTTTATGTTATGCGACAGTAGAAAATTGAAAATATCAGAAAACAGCCGTATACTTGCTGAATGCGCACAAAAACAGACACAAATAGAAAAACACATCCAAACAGTGAAATCATTGCAAAATCAAACACTGACAGCATATAACTATATCTTATAAGATGTTAACTTTATTTATCAGGTTTATGTTACGGGACAATAGAAAATTGAAAAAAATCAGAAAACAGCCGTATACTTGCTGAATGTGCACAAAACAGACACAAATAGAAAAGCACATCCAAACAGTGAAATCATTGCAAAATCAAACACTGAGGGTACAGAAGTATATCTTATAAGATGTTAACTTTATTTGTGAGGTTTATGTTATGCGACAGTAGAAAATTGAAAAAAATCAGAAAACAGCCGTATACTTGCTGAATGTGCACAACAAAAGACACAAATAGAAAAACACATCCAAACAGTGAAATCATTGCAAAATCAAACACTGAAGGCATATAACTATATCTTATAAGATGTTAACTTTATTTGTGAGGTTTATGTTATGCGACAGTAGAAAATTGAAAAAAATCAGAAAACAGCCGTATACTTGCTGAATGTGCACAACAAAAGACACAAATAGAAAAACACATCCAAACAGTGAAATCATTGCAAAATCAAACCCTGAAGGCATATAACTATATCTTATAAGATTTTAACTTTATTTGTGAGGTTTATATTATGGGACAGTAGAAAATTGAAAAAAATCAGAAAACAGCCGTATACTTGCTGAATGTGCACAAAAACAGACACAAATAGAAAAACACATCCAAACAGTGAAATCATTGCAAAATCAAACACTGAAGGCATATAACTATATCTTATAAGATTTTAACTTTATTCGTGAGGTTTATGTTATGGGACAGTAGAAAATTGAAAAAAATCAGAAAACAGCCGTATACTTGCTGAATGTGCACAAAACAGACACAAATAGAAAAACACATCCAAACAGTGAAATCATTGCAAAATCAAACACTGACGGCATATAACTATATCTTATAAGATGTTAACTTTATTTATCAGGTTTATGTGACGGGACAATAGAAAATTGAAAAAAATCAGAAAACAGCCGTATACTTGCTGAATGTGCACAAAACAGACACAAATAGAAAAGCACATCCAAACAGTGAAATCATTGCAAAATCAAACACTGAGGGTACAGAAGTATATCTTATAAGATGTTAACTTTATTTGTGAGGTTTATGTTATGCGACAGTAGAAAATTGAAAATATCAGAAAACAGCCGTATACTTGCTGAATGCGCACAAAAACAGACACAAATAGAAAAACACATCCAAACAGTGAAATCATTGCAAAATCAAACACTGACAGCATATAACTATATCTTATAAGATGTTAACTTTATTTATCAGGTTTATGTTACGGGACAATAGAAAATTGAAAAAAATCAGAAAACAGCCGTATACTTGCTGAATGTGCACAAAACAGACACAAATAGAAAAGCACATCCAAACAGTGAAATCATTGCAAAATCAAACACTGAGGGTACAGAAGTATATCTTATAAGATGTTAACTTTATTTGTGAGGTTTATGTTATGCGACAGTAGAAAATTGAAAAAAATCAGAAAACAGCCGTATACTTGCTGAATGCGCACAAAAAACAGACACAAATAGAAAAACACATCCAAACAGTGATATCATTGCAAAATCAAACACTGACGGCATATAACTATATCTTATAAGATTTTAACTTTATTTGTGAGGTTTATGTTATGGGACAGCAGAAAATTGAAAAAAATCAGAAAACATCCGTATACTTGATGAATGTGGACAAAAACAGACACAAATAGAAAAACACATCCAAACAGTGAAATCATTGCAAAATCAAACACTGAGGGTACAGAAGTATATCTTATAAGATGTTAACTTTATTTGTGAGGTTTATGTTATGGGACAGTAGAAAATTGAAAAAAATCAGAAAACAGCCGTATACTTGCTGAATGTGCACAAAAACAGACACAAATAGAAAAACACATCCAAACAGTGAAATCATTGCAAAATCAAACACTGAAGGCATATAACTATATCTTATAAGATTTTAACTTTATTTGTGAGGTTTATGTTATGGGACAGTAGAAAATTGAAAAAAATCAGAAAACAGCCGTATACTTGCTGAATGTGCACAAAACAGACACAAATAGAAAAACACATCCAAACAGTGAAATCATTGCAAAATCAAACACTGACGGCATATAACTATATCTTATAAGATGTTAACTTTATTTATCAGGTTTATGTGACGGGACAATAGAAAATTGAAAAAAATCAGAAAACAGCCGTATACTTGCTGAATGTGCACAAAACAGACACAAATAGAAAAGCACATCCAAACAGTGAAATCATTGCAAAATCAAACACTGAGGGTACAGAAGTATATCTTATAAGATGTTAACTTTATTTGTGAGGTTTATGTTATGCGACAGTAGAAAATTGAAAATATCAGAAAACAGCCGTATACTTGCTGAATGCGCACAAAAACAGACACAAATAGAAAAACACATCCAAACAGTGAAATCATTGCAAAATCAAACACTGACAGCATATAACTATATCTTATAAGATGTTAACTTTATTTATCAGGTTTATGTTACGGGACAATAGAAAATTGAAAAAAATCAGAAAACAGCCGTATACTTGCTGAATGTGCACAAAACAGACACAAATAGAAAAGCACATCCAAACAGTGAAATCATTGCAAAATCAAACACTGAGGGTACAGAAGTATATCTTATAAGATGTTAACTTTATTTGTGAGGTTTATGTTATGCGACAGTAGAAAATTGAAAAAAATCAGAAAACAGCCGTATACTTGCTGAATGCGCACAAAAAACAGACACAAATAGAAAAACACATCCAAACAGTGATATCATTGCAAAATCAAACACTGACGGCATATAACTATATCTTATAAGATTTTAACTTTATTTGTGAGGTTTATGTTATGGGACAGCAGAAAATTGAAAAAAATCAGAAAACATCCGTATACTTGATGAATGTGGACAAAAACAGACACAAATAGAAAAACACATCCAAACAGTGAAATCATTGCAAAATCAAACACTGAGGGTACAGAAGTATATCTTATAAGATGTTAACTTTATTTGTGAGGTTTATGTTATGGGACAGTAGAAAATTGAAAAAAATCAGAAAACAGCCGTATACTTGCTGAATGTGCACAAAACAGACACAAATAGAAAAACACATCCAAACAGTGAAATCATTGCAAAATCAAACACTGAGGGTACAGAAGTATATCTTATAAGATGTTAACTTTATTTGTGAGGTTTATGTTATGGGACAGTAGAAAATTGAAAAAAATCAGAAAACAGCCGTATACTTGCTGAATGTGCACAAAAACAGACACAAATAGAAAAACACATCCAAACAGTGAAATCATTGCAAAATCAAACACTGAAGGCATATAACTATATCTTATAAGATGTTAACTTTATTTGTGAGGTTTATGTTATGCGACAGTAGAAAATTGAAAAAAATCAGAAAACAGCCGTATACTTGCTGAATGTGCACAACAAATGACACAAATAGAAAAACACATCCAAACAGTGAAATCATTGCAAAATCAAACCCTGAAGGCATATAACTATATCTTATAAGATTTTAACTTTATTTGTGAGGTTTATATTATGGGACAGTAGAAAATTGAAAAAAATCAGAAAACAGCCGTATACTTGCTGAATGTGCACAAAAACAAACACAAATAGAAAAACACATCCAAACAGTGAAATCATTGCAAAATCAAACACTGAAGGCATATAACTATATCTTATAAGATTTTAACTTTATTTGTGAGGTTTATGTTATGGGACAGTAGAAAATTGAAAAAAATCAGAAAACAGCCGTATACTTGATGAATGTGGACAACAAAAGACACAAATAGAAAAACACATCCAAACAGTGAAATCATTGCAAAATCAAACCCTGAAGGCATATAACTATATCTTATAAGATTTTAACTTTATTTGTGAGGTTTATATTATGGGACAGTAGAAAATTGAAAAAAATCAGAAAACAGCCGTATACTTGCTGAATGTGCACAAAAACAGACACAAATAGAAAAACACATCCAAACAGTGAAATCATTGCAAAATCAAACACTGAAGGCATATAACTATATCTTATAAGATTTTAACTTTATTTGTGAGGTTTATGTTATGGGACAGTAGAAAATTGAAAAAAATCAGAAAACAGCCGTATACTTGCTGAATGTGCACAAAACAGACACAAATAGAAAAACACATCCAAACAGTGAAATCATTGCAAAATCAAACACTGACGGCATATAACTATATCTTATAAGATGTTAACTTTATTTATCAGGTTTATGTGACGGGACAATAGAAAATTGAAAAAAATCAGAAAACAGCCGTATACTTGCTGAATGTGCAGAACAAAAGACACAAATAGAAAAACACATCCAAACAGTGAAATCATTGCAAAATCAAACCCTGAAGGCATATAACTATATCTTATAAGATTTTAACTTTATTTGTGAGGTTTATATTATGGGACAGTAGAAAATTGAAAAAAATCAGAAAACAGCCGTATACTTGCTGAATGTGCACAAAAACAGACACAAATAGAAAAACACATCCAAACAGTGAAATCATTACAAAATCAAACACTGAGGTTACAGAAGTATATCTTATAAGATGTTAACTTTATTTGTGAGGTTTATGTTATGGGACAGTAGAAAATTGAAAAAAATCAGAAAACAGCCGTATACTTGCTGAATGTGCACAAAAACAGACACAAATAGAAAAACACATCCAAACAGTGAAATCATTGCAAAATCAAACACTGAAGGCATATAACTATATCTTATAAGATGTTAACTTTATTTGTGAGGTTTATGTTATGCGACAGTAGAAAATTGAAAAAAATCAGAAAACAGCCGTATACTTGCTGAATGTGCACAACAAAAGACACAAATAGAAAAACACATCCAAACAGTGAAATCATTGCAAAATCAAACACTGAAGGCATATAACTATATCTTATAAGATGTTAACTTTATTTGTGAGGTTTATGTTATGCGACAGTAGAAAATTGAAAAAAATCAGAAAACAGCCGTATACTTGCTGAATGTGCACAACAAAAGACACAAATAGAAAAACACATCCAAACAGTGAAATCATTGCAAAATCAAACACTGAAGGCATATAACTATATCTTATAAGATGTTAACTTTATTTGTGAGGTTTATGTTATGCGACAGTAGAAAATTGAAAAAAATCAGAAAACAGCCGTATACTTGCTGAATGTGCACAACAAAAGACACAAATAGAAAAACACATCCAAACAGTGAAATCATTGCAAAATCAAACCCTGAAGGCATATAACTATATCTTATAAGATTTTAACTTTATTTGTGAGGTTTATATTATGGGACAGTAGAAAATTGAAAAAAATCAGAAAACAGCCGTATACTTGCTGAATGTGCACAAAAACAGACACAAATAGAAAAACACATCCAAACAGTGAAATCATTGCAAAATCAAACACTGAAGGCATATAACTATATCTTATAAGATTTTAACTTTATTTGTGAGGTTTATGTTATGGGACAGTAGAAAATTGAAAAAAATCAGAAAACAGCCGTATACTTGCTGAATGTGCACAAAACAGACACAAATAGAAAAACACATCCAAACAGTGAAATCATTGCAAAATCAAACACTGACGGCATATAACTATATCTTATAAGATGTTAACTTTATTTATCAGGTTTATGTGACGGGACAATAGAAAATTGAAAAAAATCAGAAAACAGCCGTATACTTGCTGAATGTGCACAAAACAGACACAAATAGAAAAGCACATCCAAACAGTGAAATCATTGCAAAATCAAACACTGAGGGTACAGAAGTATATCTTATAAGATGTTAACTTTATTTGTGAGGTTTATGTTATGCGACAGTAGAAAATTGAAAATATCAGAAAACAGCCGTATACTTGCTGAATGCGCACAAAAACAGACACAAATAGAAAAACACATCCAAACAGTGAAATCATTGCAAAATCAAACACTGACAGCATATAACTATATCTTATAAGATGTTAACTTTATTTATCAGGTTTATGTTACGGGACAATAGAAAATTGAAAAAAATCAGAAAACAGCCGTATACTTGCTGAATGTGCACAAAACAGACACAAATAGAAAAGCACATCCAAACAGTGAAATCATTGCAAAATCAAACACTGAGGGTACAGAAGTATATCTTATAAGATGTTAACTTTATTTGTGAGGTTTATGTTATGCGACAGTAGAAAATTGAAAAAAATCAGAAAACAGCCGTATACTTGCTGAATGCGCACAAAAAACAGACACAAATAGAAAAACACATCCAAACAGTGATATCATTGCAAAATCAAACACTGACGGCATATAACTATATCTTATAAGATTTTAACTTTATTTGTGAGGTTTATGTTATGGGACAGCAGAAAATTGAAAAAAATCAGAAAACATCCGTATACTTGATGAATGTGGACAAAAACAGACACAAATAGAAAAACACATCCAAACAGTGAAATCATTGCAAAATCAAACACTGAGGGTACAGAAGTATATCTTATAAGATGTTAACTTTATTTGTGAGGTTTATGTTATGGGACAGTAGAAAATTGAAAAAAATCAGAAAACAGCCGTATACTTGCTGAATGTGCACAAAACAGACACAAATAGAAAAACACATCCAAACAGTGAAATCATTGCAAAATCAAACACTGAGGGTACAGAAGTATATCTTATAAGATGTTAACTTTATTTGTGAGGTTTATGTTATGGGACAGTAGAAAATTGAAAAAAATCAGAAAACAGCCGTATACTTGCTGAATGTGCACAAAAACAGACACAAATAGAAAAACACATCCAAACAGTGAAATCATTGCAAAATCAAACACTGAAGGCATATAACTATATCTTATAAGATGTTAACTTTATTTGTGAGGTTTATGTTATGCGACAGTAGAAAATTGAAAAAAATCAGAAAACAGCCGTATACTTGCTGAATGTGCACAACAAAAGACACAAATAGAAAAACACATCCAAACAGTGAAATCATTGCAAAATCAAACCCTGAAGGCATATAACTATATCTTATAAGATTTTAACTTTATTTGTGAGGTTTATATTATGGGACAGTAGAAAATTGAAAAAAATCAGAAAACAGCCGTATACTTGCTGAATGTGCACAAAAACAAACACAAATAGAAAAACACATCCAAACAGTGAAATCATTGCAAAATCAAACACTGAAGGCATATAACTATATCTTATAAGATTTTAACTTTATTTGTGAGGTTTATGTTATGGGACAGTAGAAAATTGAAAAAAATCAGAAAACAGCCGTATACTTGATGAATGTGGACAACAAAAGACACAAATAGAAAAACACATCCAAACAGTGAAATCATTGCAAAATCAAACCCTGAAGGCATATAACTATATCTTATAAGATTTTAACTTTATTTGTGAGGTTTATATTATGGGACAGTAGAAAATTGAAAAAAATCAGAAAACAGCCGTATACTTGCTGAATGTGCACAAAAACAAACACAAATAGAAAAACACATCCAAACAGTGAAATCATTGCAAAATCAAACACTGAAGGCATATAACTATATCTTATAAGATTTTAACTTTATTTGTGAGGTTTATGTTATGGGACAGTAGAAAATTGAAAAAAATCAGAAAACAGCCGTATACTTGCTGAATGTGCACAAAACAGACACAAATAGAAAAACACATCCAAACAGTGAAATCATTGCAAAATCAAACACTTACGGCATATAACTATATCTTATAAGATGTTAACTTTATTTATCAGGTTTATGTGACGGGACAATAGAAAATTGAAAAAAATCAGAAAACAGCCGTATACTTGCTGAATGTGCACAAAACAGACACAAATAGAAAAGCACATCCAAACAGTGAAATCATTGCAAAATCAAACACTGAGGGTATCTTATAAGATGTTAACTTTATTTGTGAGGTTTATGTTATGCGACAGTAGAAAATTGAAAAAAATCAGAAAACAGCCGTATACTTGCTGAATGCGCACAAAAACAGACACAAATAGAAAAACACATCCAAACAGTGAAATCATTGCAAAATCAAACACTGAAGGCATATAACTATATCTTATAAGATTTTTACTTTATTTGTGAGGTTTATGTTATGGGACAGTAGAAAATTGAAAAAAATCTGAAAACAGCCGTATACTTGCTGAATGTGCACAAAAACAGACACAAATAGAAAAACACATCCAAACAGTGAAATCATTGCAAAATCAAACACTGAGGGTACAGAAGTATATCTTATAAGATGTTAACTTTATTTGTGAGGTTTATGTTATGGGACAGTAGAAAATTGAAAAAAATCAGAAAACAGCCGTATACTTGCTGAATGTGCACAAAACAGACACAAATAGAAAAACACATCCAAACAGTGAAATCATTGCAAAATCAAACACTGAGGGTACAGAAGTATATCTTACAAGATGTTAACTTTATTTGTGAGGTTTATGTTATGGGACAGTAGAAAATTGAAAAAAATCAGAAAACAGCCGTATACTTGCTGAATGTGCACAAAAACAGACACAAATAGAAAAACACATCCAAACAGTGAAATCATTGCAAAATCAAACACTGAAGGCATATAACTATATCTTATAAGATGTTAACTTTATTTGTGAGGTTTATGTTATGCGACAGTAGAAAATTTAAAAAAAATCAGAAAACAGCCGTATACTTGCTGAATGTGCACAACAAAAGACACAAATAGAAAAACACATCCAAACAGTGAAATCATTGCAAAATCAAACCCTGAAGGCATATAACTATATCTTATAAGATTTTAACTTTATTTGTGAGGTTTATATTATGGGACAGTAGAAAATTGAAAAAAATCAGAAAACAGCCGTATACTTGCTGAATGTGCACAAAAACAAACACAAATAGAAAAACACATCCAAACAGTGAAATCATTGCAAAATCAAACACTGAAGGCATATAACTATATCTTATAAGATTTTAACTTTATTTGTGAGGTTTATGTTATGGGACAGTAGAAAATTGAAAGAAATCAGAAAACAGCCGTATACTTGCTGAATGTGCACAAAACAGACACAAATAGAAAAACACATCCAAACAGTGAAATCATTGCAAAATCAAACACTTACGGCATATAACTATATCTTATAAGATGTTAACTTTATTTATCAGGTTTATGTGACGGGACAATAGAAAATTGAAAAAAATCAGAAAACAGCCGTATACTTGCTGAATGTGCACAAAACAGACACAAATAGAAAAGCACATCCAAACAGTGAAATCATTGCAAAATCAAACACTGAGGGTATCTTATAAGATGTTAACTTTATTTGTGAGGTTTATGTTATGCGACAGTAGAAAATTGAAAAAAATCAGAAAACAGCCGTATACTTGCTGAATGCGCACAAAAACAGACACAAATAGAAAAACACATCCAAACAGTGAAATCATTGCAAAATCAAACACTGACGGCATATAACTATATCTTATAAGATTTTAACTTTATTTGTGAGGTTTATGTTATGGGACAGCAGAAAATTGAAAAAAATCAGAAAACATCCGTATACTTGATGAATGTGGACAAAAACAGACACAAATAGAAAAACACATCCAAACAGTGAAATCATTGCAAAATCAAACACTGAAGGCATATAACTATATCTTATAAGATTTTTACTTTATTTGTGAGGTTTATGTTATGGGACAGTAGAAAATTGAAAAAAATCTGAAAACAGCCGTATACTTGCTGAATGTGCACAAAAACAGACACAAATAGAAAAACACATCCAAACAGTGAAATCATTGCAAAATCAAACACTGAGGGTACAGAAGTATATCTTATAAGATGTTAACTTTATTTGTGAGGTTTATGTTATGGGACAGTAGAAAATTGAAAAAAATCAGAAAACAGCCGTATACTTGCTGAATGCGCACAAAAACAGACACAAATAGAAAAACACATCCAAACAGTGAAATCATTGCAAAATCAAACACTGACAGCATATAACTATATCTTATAAGATTTTAACTTTATTTGTGAGGTTTATGTTATGGGACAGTAGAAAATTGAAAAAAATCAGAAAACAGCCGTATACTTGCTGAATGTGCACAACAAAAGACACAAATAGAAAAACACATCCAAACAGTGAAATCATTGCAAAATCAAACACTGAGGGTACAGAAGTATATCTGATAAGATGTTAACTTTATTTGTGAGATTTATGTTATGGGACAGTAGAAAATTGAAAAAAATCAGAAAACAGCCGTATACTTGCTGAATGCGCACAAAAACAGACACAAATAGAAAAACACATCCAAACAGTGAAATCATTGCAAAATCAAACACTGAGGTTACAGAAGTGTATCTTATAAGATGTTAACTTTATTTGTGAGGTTTATGTTATGCGACAGTAGAAAATTGAAAATATCAGAAAACAGCCGTATACTTGCTGAATGCGCACAAAAACAGACACAAATAGAAAAACACATCCAAACAGTGATATCATTGCAAAATCAAACACTGACGGCATATAACTATATCTTATAAGATTTTAACTTTATTTGTGAGGTTTATGTTATGGGACAGCAGAAAATTGAAAAAAATCAGAAAACATCCGTATACTTGATGAATGTGGACAAAAACAGACACAAATAGAAAAACACATCCAAACAGTGAAATCATTGCAAAATCAAACACTGAGGGTACAGAAGTATATCTTATAAGATGTTAACTTTATTTGTGAGGTTTATGTTATGGGACAGTAGAAAATTGAAAAAAATCAGAAAACAGCCGTATACTTGCTGAATGTGCACAAAACAGACACAAATAGAAAAACACATCCAAACAGTGAAATCATTGCAAAATCAAACACTGAGGGTACAGAAGTATATCTTATAAGATGTTAACTTTATTTGTGAGGTTTATGTTATGGGACAGTAGAAAATTGAAAAAAATCAGAAAACAGCCGTATACTTGCTGAATGTGCACAAAAACAGACACAAATAGAAAAACACATCCAAACAGTGAAATCATTGCAAAATCAAACACTGAAGGCATATAACTATATCTTATAAGATGTTAACTTTATTTGTGAGGTTTATGTTATGCGACAGTAGAAAATTGAAAAAAATCAGAAAACAGCCGTATACTTGCTGAATGTGCACAACAAAAGACACAAATAGAAAAACACATCCAAACAGTGAAATCATTGCAAAATCAAACCCTGAAGGCATATAACTATATCTTATAAGATTTTAACTTTATTTGTGAGGTTTATATTATGGGACAGTAGAAAATTGAAAAAAATCAGAAAACAGCCGTATACTTGCTGAATGTGCACAAAAACAAACACAAATAGAAAAACACATCCAAACAGTGAAATCATTGCAAAATCAAACACTGAGGGTACAGAAGTATATCTTACAAGATGTTAACTTTATTTGTGAGGTTTATGTTATGGGACAGTAGAAAATTGAAAAAAATCAGAAAACAGCCGTATACTTGCTGAATGTGCACAAAAACAGACACAAATAGAAAAACACATCCAAACAGTGAAATCATTGCAAAATCAAACACTGAAGGCATATAACTATATCTTATAAGATGTTAACTTTATTTGTGAGGTTTATGTTATGCGACAGTAGAAAATTGAAAAAAATCAGAAAACAGCCGTATACTTGCTGAATGTGCACAACAAAAGACACAAATAGAAAAACACATCCAAACAGTGAAATCATTGCAAAATCAAACCCTGAAGGCATATAACTATATCTTATAAGATTTTAACTTTATTTGTGAGGTTTATATTATGGGACAGTAGAAAATTGAAAAAAATCAGAAAACAGCCGTATACTTGCTGAATGTGCACAAAAACAAACACAAATAGAAAAACACATCCAAACAGTGAAATCATTGCAAAATCAAACACTGAAGGCATATAACTATATCTTATAAGATTTTAACTTTATTTGTGAGGTTTATGTTATGGGACAGTAGAAAATTGAAAGAAATCAGAAAACAGCCGTATACTTGCTGAATGTGCACAAAACAGACACAAATAGAAAAACACATCCAAACAGTGAAATCATTGCAAAATCAAACACTTACGGCATATAACTATATCTTATAAGATGTTAACTTTATTTATCAGGTTTATGTGACGGGACAATAGAAAATTGAAAAAAATCAGAAAACAGCCGTATACTTGCTGAATGTGCACAAAACAGACACAAATAGAAAAGCACATCCAAACAGTGAAATCATTGCAAAATCAAACACTGAGGGTATCTTATAAGATGTTAACTTTATTTGTGAGGTTTATGTTATGCGACAGTAGAAAATTGAAAAAAATCAGAAAACAGCCGTATACTTGCTGAATGCGCACAAAAACAGACACAAATAGAAAAACACATCCAAACAGTGAAATCATTGCAAAATCAAACACTGACGGCATATAACTATATCTTATAAGATTTTAACTTTATTTGTGAGGTTTATGTTATGGGACAGCAGAAAATTGAAAAAAATCAGAAAACATCCGTATACTTGATGAATGTGGACAAAAACAGACACAAATAGAAAAACACATCCAAACAGTGAAATCATTGCAAAATCAAACACTGAAGGCATATAACTATATCTTATAAGATTTTTACTTTATTTGTGAGGTTTATGTTATGGGACAGTAGAAAATTGAAAAAAATCTGAAAACAGCCGTATACTTGCTGAATGTGCACAAAAACAGACACAAATAGAAAAACACATCCAAACAGTGAAATCATTGCAAAATCAAACACTGAGGGTACAGAAGTATATCTTATAAGATGTTAACTTTATTTGTGAGGTTTATGTTATGGGACAGTAGAAAATTGAAAAAAATCAGAAAACAGCCGTATACTTGCTGAATGCGCACAAAAACAGACACAAATAGAAAAACACATCCAAACAGTGAAATCATTGCAAAATCAAACACTGACAGCATATAACTATATCTTATAAGATTTTAACTTTATTTGTGAGGTTTATGTTATGGGACAGTAGAAAATTGAAAAAAATCAGAAAACAGCCGTATACTTGCTGAATGTGCACAACAAAAGACACAAATAGAAAAACACATCCAAACAGTGAAATCATTGCAAAATCAAACACTGAGGGTACAGAAGTATATCTGATAAGATGTTAACTTTATTTGTGAGATTTATGTTATGGGACAGTAGAAAATTGAAAAAAATCAGAAAACAGCCGTATACTTGCTGAATGCGCACAAAAACAGACACAAATAGAAAAACACATCCAAACAGTGAAATCATTGCAAAATCAAACACTGAGGTTACAGAAGTGTATCTTATAAGATGTTAACTTTATTTGTGAGGTTTATGTTACGGGATAATAGAAAATTGAAAAAAATCAGAAAACAGCCGTATACTTGCTGAATGTGCACAACAAAAGACACAAATAGAAAAACACATCCAAACAGTGAAATCATTGCAAAATCAAACACTGAAGGCATATAACTATATCTTATAAGATTTTAACTTTATTTGTGAGGTTTATGTTATGGGACATTCGAAAATTGAAAAAAATCAGAAAACAGCCGTATACTTGCTGAATGTGCACAAAAACAGACACAAATAGAAAAACACATCCAAACAGTGAAATCATTGCAAAATCAAACACTGAAGGCATATAACTATATCTTATAAGATGTTAACTTTATTTGTGAGGTTTATGTTATGGGACAGTAGAAAATTGAAAAAAATCAGAAAACAGCCGTATACTTGCTGAATGTGCACAAAAACAGACACAAATAGAAAAACACATCCAAACAGTGAAATCATTGCAAAATCAAACACTGAAGGCATATAACTATATCTTATAAGATTTTAACTTTATTTGTGAGGTTTATGTTATGCGACAGTAGAAAATTGAAAAAAATCAGAAAACAGCCGTATACTTGCTGAACGTGCACAAAGACAGACACAAATAGAAAAACACATCCAAACAGTGAAATCATTGCAAAATCAAACACTGAAGGCATATAACTATATCTTATAAGATGTTAACTTTATTTATGAGGTTAATGTTACGGGACAATAGAAAATTGAAAAAAATCAGAAAACAGCCGTATACTTGCTGAATGCGCACAAAAACAGACACAAATAGAAAAACACATCCAAACAGTGAAATCATTGCAAAATCAAACACTGAGGTTACAGAAGTATATCTTATAAGATGTTAACTTTATTTGTGAGGTTTATGTTATGGGACAGTAGAAAATTGAAAAAAATCAGAAAACAGCCGTATACTTGCTGAATGCGCACAAAAACAGACACAAATAGAAAAACACATCCAAACAGTGAAATCATTGCAAAATCAAACACTGAAGGCATATAACTATATCTTATAAGATTTTAACTTTATTTGTGAGGTTTATGTTATGCGACAGTAGAAAATTGAAAAAAATCAGAAAACAGCCGTATACTTACTGAACGTGCACAAAGACAGACACAAATAGAAAAACACATCCAAACAGTGAAATCATTGCAAAATCAAACACTGAAGGCATATAACTATATCTTATAAGATGTTAACTTTATTTATGAGGTTAATGTTACGGGACAATAGAAAATTGAAAAAAATCAGAAAACAGCCGTATACTTGCTGAATGCGCACAAAAACAGACACAAATAGAAAAAACACATCCAAACAGTGAAATCATTGCAAAATCAAACACTGAGGTTACAGAAGTATATCTTATAAGATGTTAACTTTATTTGTGAGGTTTATGTTATGGGACAGTAGAAAATTGAAAAAAATCAGAAAACAGCCGTATACTTGCTGAATGCGCACAAAAACAGACACAAATAGAAAAACACATCCAAACAGTGAAATCATTGCAAAATCAAACACTGAGAATAAATAACTATATCTTATAAGATTTAAACTTTATTTGTGAGGTTTATGTTATGGGACAGTAGAAAATTGAAAAAAATCAGAAAACAGCCGTATACTTGCTGAATGTGCACAAAAACAGACACAAATAGAAAAACACATCCAAACAGTGAAATCATTGCAAAATCAAACACTGAGGTTACAGAAGTATATCTTATAAGATGTTAACTTTATTTGTGAGGTTTATGTTATGGAACAGTAGAAAATTGAAAAAAATCAGAAAACAGCCGTATACTTGCTGAATGTGCACAAACACAGACACACATAGAAAAACACATCCAAACAGTGAAATCATTGCAAAATCAAACACTGAGGTTACAGAAGTATATCTTATAAGATGTTAACTTTATTTGTGAGGTTTATGTTATGGAACAGTAGAAAATTGAAAAAAATCAGAAAACAGCCGTATACTTGCTGAATGTGCACAAAAACAGACACAAATAGAAAAACACATCCAAACAGTGAAATCATTGCAAAATCAAACACTGAAGGCATATAACTATATCTTATAAGATGTTAACTTTATTTGTGAGGTTTATGTTACTGGCGAGTAGAAAATTGAAAAAAATCAGAAAACAGCCGTATACTTGCTGAATGCGCACAAAAACAGACACAAATAGAAAAACACATCCAAACAGTGAAATCATTGCAAAATCAAACACTGAGGTTACAGAAGTATATCTTATAAGATGTTAACTTTATTTGTGAGGTTTATGTTACGGGACAGTAGAAAATTGAAAAAAATCAGAAAACAGCCGTATACTTGCTGAATGCGCACAAAAACAGACACAAATAGAAAAACACATCCAAACAGTGAAATCATTGCAAAATCAAACACTGAGGTTACAGAAGTATATCTTATAAGATGTTAACTTTATTTGTGAGGTTTATGTTATGGGACAGTAGAAAATTGAAAAAAATCAGAAAACAGCTGTATACTTGCTGAACGTGCACAAAGACAGACACAAATAGAAAAACACATCCAAACAGTGAAATCATTGCAAAATCAAACACTGAAGGCATATAACTATATCTTATAAGATGTTAACTTTATTTATGAGGTTAATGTTACGGGACAATAGAAAATTGAAAAAAATCAGAAAACAGCCGTATACTTGCTGAATGTGCACAACAAAAGACACAAATAGAAAAACACATCCAAACAGTGAAATCATTGCAAAATCAAACACTGACGTTACAGAAGTATATCTTATAAGATGTTAACTTTATTTGTGAGGTTTATGTTATGGAACAGTAGAAAATTGAAAAAAATCAGAAAACAGCCGTATACTTGCTGAATGCGCACAAAAACAGACACAAATAGAAAAACACATCCAAACAGTGAAATCATTGCAAAATCAAACACTGAAGGCATATAACTATATCTTATAAGATTTTAACTTTATTTGTGAGGTTTATGTTACGGGACAGTAGAAAATTGAAAAAAATCAGAAAACAGCCGTATACCTGCTGAATGCGCACAAAAACAGACACAAATAGAAAAACACATCCAAACAGTGAAATCATTGCAAAATCAAACACTGAGGATAAATAACTATATCTTATAAGATTTTAACTTTATTTGTGAGGTTTATGTTATGGGACAGTAGAAAATTGAAAAAAATCAGAAAACAGCCGTATACTTGCTGAATGTGCACAAAAACAGACACAAATAGAAAAACACATCCAAACAGTGAAATCATTGCAAAATCAAACACTGAGGTTACAGAAGTATATCTTATAAGATGTTAACTTTATTTGTGAGGTTTATGTTATGGAACAGTAGAAAATTGAAAAAAATCAGAAAACAGCCGTATACTTGCTGAATGTGCACAAACACAGACACACATAGAAAAACACATCCAAACAGTGAAATCATTGCAAAATCAAACACTGAGGTTACAGAAGTATATCTTATAAGATGTTAACTTTATTTGTGAGGTTTATGTTATGGAACAGTAGAAAATTGAAAAAAATCAGAAAACAGCCGTATACTTGCTGAATGTGCACAAAAACAGACACAAATAGAAAAACACATCCAAACAGTGAAATCATTGCAAAATCAAACACTGAAGGCATATAACTATATCTTATAAGATTTTAACTTTATTTGTGAGGTTTATGTTACTGGACAGTAGAAAATTGAAAAAAATCAGAAAACAGCCGTATACTTGCTGAATGCGCACAAAAACAGACACAAATAGAAAAACACATCCAAACAGTGAAATCATTGCAAAATCAAACACTGAGGTTACAGAAGTATATCTTATAAGATTTTAACTTTATTTGTGAGGTTTATGTTATGGGACAGTAGAAAATTGAAAAAAATCAGAAAACAGCCGTATACTTGCTGAATGTGCACAAAAACAGACACAAATAGAAAAACACATCCAAACAGTGAAATCATTGCAAAATCAAACACTGAAGGCATATAACTATATCTTATAAGATTTTAACTTTATTTGTGAGGTTTATGTTATGCGACAGTAGAAAATTGAAAAAAATCAGAAAACAGCCGTATACTTGCTGAATGCGCACAAAAACAGACACAAATAGAAAAACACATCCAAACAGTGAAATCATTGCAAAATCAAACACTGAAGGCATATAACTATATCTTATAAGATTTTAACTTTATTTGTGAGGTTTATGTTATGGGACAGTAGAAAATTTAAAAAAATCAGAAAACAGCCGTATACTTGCTGAATGTGCACAAAAACAGAAACAAATAGAAAAACACATCCAAACAGTGAAATCATTGCAAAATCAAACACTGAAGGCATATAACTATATCTTATAAGATTTTAACTTTATTTGTGAGGTTTATGTTACGGGACAGTAGAAAATTGAAAAAAATCAGAAAACAGCCGTATACTTGCTGAATGCGCACAAAAACAGACACAAATAGAAAAACACATCCAAACAGTGAAATCATTGCAAAATCAAACACTGTGGATAAATAACTATATCTTATAAGATTTTAACTTTATTTGTGAGGTTTATGTTATGGGACAGTAGAAAATTGAAAAAAATCAGAAAACAGCCGTATACTTGCTGAATGTGCACAAAAACAGACACAAATAGAAAAACACATCCAAACAGTGAAATCATTGCAAAATCAAACACTGAAGGCATATAACTATATCTTATAAGATTTTAACTTTATTTGTGAGGTTTATGTTATGGGACAGTAGAAAATTTAAAAAAATCAGAAAACAGCCGTATACTTGCTGAATGTGCCCAAAAACAGACACAAATAGAAAAACACATCCAAACAGTGAAATCATTGCAAAATCAAACACTGAGGTTACAGAAGTATATCTTATAAGATGTTAACTTTATTTGTGAGGTTTATGTTATGGGACAGTAGAAAATTGAAAAAAATCAGAAAACAGCCGTATACTTGCTGAATGTGCACAAAAACAGACACAAATAGAAAAACACATCCAAACAGTGAAATCATTGCAAAATCAAACACTGAGGTTACAGAAGTATATCTTACAAGATGTTTACTTTATTTGTGAGGTTTATGTTATGGGACAGTAGAAAATTGAAAAAAATCAGAAAACAGCCGTATACTTGCTGAATGTGCACAACAAAAGACACAAATAGAAAAACACATCCAAACAGTGAAATCATTGCAAAATCAAACACTGACGGCATATAACTATATCTTATAAGATTTTAACTTTATTTGTGAGGTTTATGTTACGGGACAGTAGAAAATTGAAAAAAATCAGAAAACAGCCGTATACTTGCTGAATGTGCACAAAAACAGACACAAATAGAAAAACACATCCAAACAGTGAAATCATTGCAAAATCAAACACTGAAGGCATATAACTATATCTTATAAGATGTTAACTTTATTTGTGAGGTTTATGTTATGGGACAGTAGAAAATTGAAAAAAATCAGAAAACAGCCGTATACTTGCTGAATGCGCACAAAAACAGACACAAATAGAAAAACACATCCAAACAGTGAAATCATTGCAAAATCAAACACTGAGGATAAATAACTATATCTTATAAGATTTAAACTTTATTTGTGAGGTTTATGTTATGGGACAGTAGAAAATTGAAAAAAATCAGAAAACAGCCGTATACTTGCTGAATGTGCACAAAAACAGACACAAATAGAAAAACACATCCAAACAGTGAAATCATTGCAAAATCAAACACTGAGGTTACAGAAGTATATCTTATAAGATGTTAACTTTATTTGTGAGGTTTATGTTATGGGACAGTAGAAAATTGAAAAAAATCAGAAAACAGCCGTATACTTGCTGAATGTGCACAAAAACAGACACAAATAGAAAAACACATCCAAACAGTGAAATCATTGCAAAATCAAACACTGAGGTTACAGAGGTATATCTTATAAGATGTTAACTTTATTTGTGAGGTTTATGTTATGGGACAGTAGAAAATTGAAAAAAAATCAGAAAACAGCCGTATACTTGCTGAATGTGCACAAAAACAGACACAAATAGAAAAACACATCCAAACAGTGAAATCATTGCAAAATCAAACACTGAGGTTACAGAAGTATATCTTATAAGATGTTAACTTTATTTGTGAGGTTTATGTTATGGGACAGTAGAAAATTTAAAAAAATCAGAAAACAGCCGTATACTTGCTGAATGTGCACAAAAACAGACACAAATCGCAAAAAACACATCCAAACAGTGAAATCATTGCAAAATCAAACACTGAGGTTACAGAAGTATATCTTATAAGATGTTAACTTTATTCTTGAGGTTTATGTTATGGGACAGTAGAAAATTGAAAAAAATCGGAAAACAGCCGTATACTTGCTGAATGTGCACAAAAACAGACACAAATAGAAAAACACATCCAAACAGTGAAATCATTGCAAAATCAAACACTGAAGGCATATAACTATATCTTATAAGATTTTAACTTTATTTGTGAGGTTTATGTTACTGGACAGTAGAAAATTTGAAAAAAATCAGAAAACAGCCGTATACTTGCTGAATGCGCACAAAAACAGACACAAATAGAAAAACACATCCAAACAGTGAAATCATTGCAAAATCAAACACTGAGGTTACAGAAGTATATCTTATAAGATTTTAACTTTATTTGTGAGGTTTATGTTATGGGACAGTAGAAAATTGAAAAAAATCAGAAAACAGCCGTATACTTGCTGAATGTGCACAAAAACAGACACAAATAGAAAAACACATCCAAACAGTGAAATCATTGCAAAATCAAACACTGAGGTTACAGAAGTATATCTTATAAGATGTTAACTTTATTTGTGAGGTTTGTTATGGGACAGTAGAAAATTGAAAAAAATCAGAAAACAGCCGTATACTTGCTGAATGCGCACAAAAACAGACACAAATAGAAAAACACATCCAAACAGTGAAATCATTGCAAAATCAAACACTGAGGTTACAGAAGTATATCTTATAAGATGTTAACTTTATTTGTGAGGTTTATGTTATGGGACAGTAGAAAATTGAAAAAAATCAGAAAACAGCCGTATACTTGCTGAATGTGCACAAAAACAGACACAAATAGAAAAACACATCCAAAATGTGAAATCATTGCAAAATCAAACACTGAAGGCATATAACTATATCTTACAAGATTTTAACTTTATTTGTGAGGTTTATGTTATGGGACAGTAGAAAATTGAAAAAAATCAGAAAACAGCCGTATACTTGCTGAATGTGCAGAAACACAGACACACATAGAAAAACACATCCAAACAGTGAAATCATTGCAAAATCAAACACTGAAGGCATATAACTATATCTTATAAGATTTTAACTTTATTTGTGAGGTTTATGTTATGGGACAGTAGAAAATTGAAAAAAATCAGAAAACAGCCGTATACTTGCTGAATGTGCACAAACACAGACACACATAGAAAAACACATCAAATTAGTGAAATCTTTGTAAAATCAAACCGAGAGTACAGAACTAAATCTTTTAAGAAGTTAACTTCATTTGTGAGGTTTATGTTATGGGACAGCAGAAAAATTAAAAAAATCCGGAAACAGCCTTATCTCAGCTGAATGCGCACACAAACAGACACCAATAGAAAAACACATCCAAACAGTGAAATCATTGCAAAATCAAACACTGACGGCATATAACTATATCTTACAAGATTTTAACTTTATTTGTGAGGTTTATGTTATGGGACAGTAGAAAATTGAAAAAAATCAGAAAACAGCCGTATACTTGCTGAATGTGCACAACAAAAGACACAAATAGAAAAACACATCCAAACAGTGAAATCATTGCAAAATCAAACACTGACGGCATATAACTATATCTTATAAGATGTTAACTTTATTTGTGAGGTTTATGTTATGGGACAGTAGAAAATTGAAAAAAATCAGAAAACAGCCGTATACTTGCTGAATGTGCACAAAAACAGACACAAATAGAAAAACACATCCAAACAGTGAAATCATTGCAAAATCGTACACTGAGGTTACAGAAGTATATCTTATAAGATGTTAACTTTATTTGTGAGGTTTATGTTATGGGACAGTAGAAAATTTTAAAAAATCAGAAAACAGCCGTATACTTGCTGAATGTGCACAAAAACAGACACACATAGAAAAACACATCCAAACAGTGAAATCATTGCAAAATCGTACACTGAGGTTACAGAAGTATATCTTATAAGATGTTAACTTTATTTGTGAGGTTTATGTTATGGGACAGTAGAAAATTGAAAAAAATCAGAAAACAGCTGTATACTTGCTGAATGTGCACAAAAACAGACACAAATAGAAAAACACATCCAAACAGTGAAATCATTGCAAAATCAAACACTGAGGATAAATAACTATATCTTATAAGATTTAAACTTTATTTGTGAGGTTTATGTTATGGGACAGTAGAAAATTGAAAAAAATCAGAAAACAGTCGATACTTGCTGAATGTGCACAACAAAAGACACAAATAGAAAAACACATCCAAACAGTGAAATCATTGCAAAATCAAACACTGAGGGTACAGAAGTATATCTTATAAGATGTTAACTTTATTTGTGAGGTTTATGTTATGGGACAGTAGAAAATTAAAAAAAATCAGAAAACAGCCGTATACTTGCTGAATGTGCAAAACAAAAGACACAAATAGAAAAACACATCCAAACAGTGAAATCATTGCAAAATCAAACACTGACGGCATATAACTATATCTTATAAGATGTTAACTTTATTTGTGAGGTTTATGTTATGGGACAGTAGAAAATTGAAAAAAATCAGAAAACAGCCGTATACTTGCTGAATTCGCACAAAAACAGACACAAATAGAAAAACACATCCAAACAGTGAAATCATTGCAAAATCAAACACTGAAGGCATATAACTATATCTTATAAGATGTTAACTTTATTTGTGAGGTTTATGTTATGGGACAGTAGAAAATTGAAAAAAATCAGAAAACAGCCGTATACTTGCTGAATGAGCACAAAAACAGACACAAATAGAAAAACACATCCAAACAGTGAAATCATTGCAAAATCAAACACTGAAGGCATATAACTATATCTTATAAGATTTTAACTTTATTTGTGAGGTTTATGTTATGGGACAGTAGAAAATTGAAAAAAATCAGAAAACAGCCGTATACTTGCTGAATGCGCACAAAAACAGACACAAATAGAAAAACACATCCAAACAGTGAAATCATTGCAAAATCAAACACTGAAGGCATATAACTATATCTTATAAGATTTTAACTTTATTTGTGAGGTTTATGTTATGGGACAGTAGAAAATTGAAAAAAATCAGAAAACAGCCGTATACTTGCTGAATGTGCACAAAAACAGACACAAATAGAAAAACACATCCAAACAGTGAAATCATTGCAAAATCAAACACTGAGGTTACAGAAGTATATCTTATAAGATGTTAACTTTATTTGTGAGGTTTGTTATGGGACAGTAGAAAATTGAAAAAAATCAGAAAACAGCCGTATACTTGCTGAATGCGCACAAAAACAGACACAAATAGAAAAACACATCCAAACAGTGAAATCATTGCAAAATCAAACACTGAGGTTACAGAAGTATATCTTATAAGATGTTAACTTTATTTGTGAGGTTTATGTTATGGGACAGTAGAAAATTGAAAAAAATCAGAAAACAGCCGTATACTTGCTGAATGTGCACAAAAACAGACACAAATAGAAAAACACATCCAAAATGTGAAATCATTGCAAAATCAAACACTGAAGGCATATAACTATATCTTACAAGATTTTAACTTTATTTGTGAGGTTTATGTTATGGGACAGTAGAAAATTGAAAAAAATCAGAAAACAGCCGTATACTTGCTGAATGTGCAGAAACACAGACACACATAGAAAAACACATCCAAACAGTGAAATCATTGCAAAATCAAACACTGAAGGCATATAACTATATCTTATAAGATTTTAACTTTATTTGTGAGGTTTATGTTATGGGACAGTAGAAAATTGAAAAAAATCAGAAAACAGCCGTATACTTGCTGAATGTGCACAAACACAGACACACATAGAAAAACACATCAAATTAGTGAAATCTTTGTAAAATCAAACACTGAGGGTACAGAACTAAATCTTTTAAGAAGTTAACTTCATTTGTGAGGTTTATGTTATGGGACAGCAGAAAAATTAAAAAAATCCGGAAACAGCCTTATCTCAGCTGAATGCGCACACAAACAGACACCAATAGAAAAACACATCCAAACAGTGAAATCATTGCAAAATCAAACACTGACGGCATATAACTATATCTTACAAGATTTTAACTTTATTTGTGAGGTTTATGTTATGGGACAGTAGAAAATTGAAAAAAATCAGAAAACAGCCGTATACTTGCTGAATGTGCACAACAAAAGACACAAATAGAAAAACACATCCAAACAGTGAAATCATTGCAAAATCAAACACTGACGGCATATAACTATATCTTATAAGATGTTAACTTTATTTGTGAGGTTTATGTTATGGGACAGTAGAAACTTGAAAAAAATCAGAAAACAGCCGTATACTTGCTGAATGTGCACAAAAACAGACACAAATAGAAAAACACATCCAAACAGTGAAATCATTGCAAAATCAAACACTGAGGTTACAGAAGTATATCTTATAAGATGTTAACTTTATTTGTGAGGTTTATGTTATGGGACAGTAGAAAATTGAAAAAAATCAGAAAACAGCCGTATACTTGCTGAATGTGCACAAAACAGAAACAAATAGAAAAACACATCCAAACAGTGAAATCATTGCAAAATCAAACACTTACGGCATATAACTATATCTTATAAGATGTTAACTTTATTTGTGAGGTTTATGTTATGGGACAGTAGAAAAGTAAAAAAAATCAGAAAACAGCCGTATACTTGCTGAATGTGCAAAACAAAAGACACAAATAGAAAAACACATCCAAACAGTGAAATCATTGCAAAATCAAACAGAAGTATATCTTATAAGATGTTAACTTTATTTGTGAGGTTTATGTTATGGGACAGTAGAAAATTGAAAAAAATCAGAAAACAGCCGTATACTTGCTGAATGTGCACAACAAAAGACACAAATAGAAAAACACATCCAAACAGTGAAATCATTGCAAAATCAAACACTGACGTTACAGAAGTATATCTTATAAGATGTTAACTTTATTTGTGAGGTTTATGTTATGGAACAGTAGAAAATTGAAAAAAATCAGAAAACAGCCGTATACTTGCTGAATGCGCACAAAAACAGACACAAATAGAAAAACACATCCAAACAGTGAAATCATTGCAAAATCAAACACTGAAGGCATATAACTATATCTTATAAGATTTTAACTTTATTTGTGAGGTTTATGTTACGGGACAGTAGAAAATTGAAAAAAATCAGAAAACAGCCGTATACCTGCTGAATGCGCACAAAAACAGACACAAATAGAAAAACACATCCAAACAGTGAAATCATTGCAAAATCAAACACTGAGGATAAATAACTATATCTTATAAGATTTTAACTTTATTTGTGAGGTTTATGTTATGGGACAGTAGAAAATTGAAAAAAATCAGAAAACAGCCGTATACTTGCTGAATGTGCACAAAAACAGACACAAATAGAAAAACACATCCAAACAGTGAAATCATTGCAAAATCAAACACTGAGGTTACAGAAGTATATCTTATAAGATGTTAACTTTATTTGTGAGGTTTATGTTATGGAACAGTAGAAAATTGAAAAAAATCAGAAAACAGCCGTATACTTGCTGAATGTGCACAAACACAGACACACATAGAAAAACACATCCAAACAGTGAAATCATTGCAAAATCAAACACTGAGGTTACAGAAGTATATCTTATAAGATGTTAACTTTATTTGTGAGGTTTATGTTATGGAACAGTAGAAAATTGAAAAAAATCAGAAAACAGCCGTATACTTGCTGAATGTGCACAAAAACAGACACAAATAGAAAAACACATCCAAACAGTGAAATCATTGCAAAATCAAACACTGAAGGCATATAACTATATCTTATAAGATTTTAACTTTATTTGTGAGGTTTATGTTACTGGACAGTAGAAAATTGAAAAAAATCAGAAAACAGCCGTATACTTGCTGAATGCGCACAAAAACAGACACAAATAGAAAAACACATCCAAACAGTGAAATCATTGCAAAATCAAACACTGAGGTTACAGAAGTATATCTTATAAGATGTTAACTTTATTTGTGAGGTTTATGTTATGGGACAGTAGAAAATTGAAAAAAATCAGAAAACAGCCGTATACTTGCTGAATGCGCACAAAAACAGACACAAATAGAAAAACACATCCAAACAGTGAAATCATTGCAAAATCAAACACTGAAGGCATATAACTATATCTTATAAGATGTTAACTTTATTTGTGAGGTTTATGTTATGGGACAGTAGAAAATTGAAAAAAATCAGAAAACAGCCGTATACTTGCTGAATGAGCACAAAAACAGACACAAATAGAAAAACACATCCAAACAGTGAAATCATTGCAAAATCAAACACTGAGGTTACAGAAGTATATCTTATAAGATTTTAACTTTATTTGTGAGGTTTATCTTATGGGACAGTAGAAAATTGAAAAAAATCAGAAAACAGCCGTATACTTGCTGAATGTGCACAACAAAAGACACAAATAGAAAAACACATCCAAACAGTGAAATCATTGCAAAATCAAACACTGAGGTTACAGAAGTATATCTTATAAGATGTTAACTTTATTTGTGAAGTTTATGTTATGGGACAGTAGAAAATTGAAAAAAATCAGAAAACAGCCGTATACTTGCTGAATGTGCACAACAAAAGACACAAATAGAAAAACACATCCAAACAGTGAAATCATTGCAAAATCAAACACTGAGGTTACAGAAGTATATCTTATAAGATGTTAACTTTATTTGTGAGGTTTATGTTATGGGCGAGGAGAAAATTGAAAAAAATCAGAAAACAGCCGTATACTTGCTGAATGTGCACAAAACAGACACAAATAGAAAAACACATCCAAACAGTGAAATCATTGCAAAATCAAACACTGAAGGCATATAACTATATCTCATAAGATTTTAACTTTATTTGTGAGGTTTATGTTATGGGACAGTAGAAAATTGAAAAAAAAACCAGAAAACAGCCGTATACTTGCTGAATTCGCACAAAAACAGACACAAATAGAAAAACACATCCAAACAGTAAAATCATTGCAAAATCAAACACTGAAGGCATATAACTATATCTTATAAGATGTTAACTTTATTTGTGAGGTTTATGTTATGGGACAGTAGAAAATTGAAAAAAATCAGAAAACAGTCGATACTTGCTGAATGTGCACAACAAAAGACACAAATAGAAAAACACATCCAAACAGTGAAATCATTGCAAAATCAAACACTGAGGGTACAGAAGTATATCTTATAAGATGTTAACTTTATTTGTGAGGTTTATGTTATGGGACAGTAGAAAATTAAAAAAAATCAGAAAACAGCCGTATACTTGCTGAATGTGCAAAACAAAAGACACAAATAGAAAAACACATCCAAACAGTGAAATCATTGCAAAATCAAACAGAAGTATATCTTATAAGATTTTAACTTTATTTGTGAGGTTTATGTTATGGGACAGTAGAAAATTGAAAAAAATCAGAAAACAGCCGTATACTTGCTGAATGTGCACAAAAACAGACACAAATAGAAAAACACATCCAAACAGTGAAATCATTGCAAAATCAAACACTGAAGGCATATAACTATATCTTATAAGATTTTAACTTTATTTGTGAGGTTTATGTTATGGGACAGTAGAAAATTGAAAAAAATCAGAAAACAGCCGTATACTTGCTGAATGTGCACAAAAACAGACACAAATAGAAAAACACATCCAAACAGTGAAATCATTGCAAAATCAAACACTGAGGTTACAGAAGTATATCTTATAAGATGTTAACTTTATTTGTGAGGTTTGTTATGGGACAGTAGAAAATTGAAAAAAATCAGAAAACAGCCGTATACTTGCTGAATGCGCACAAAAACAGACACAAATAGAAAAACACATCCAAACAGTGAAATCATTGCAAAATCAAACACTGAGGTTACAGAAGTATATCTTATAAGATGTTAACTTTATTTGTGAGGTTTATGTTATGGGACAGTAGAAAATTGAAAAAAATCAGAAAACAGCCGTATACTTGCTGAATGTGCACAAAAACAGACACAAATAGAAAAACACATCCAAAATGTGAAATCATTGCAAAATCAAACACTGAAGGCATATAACTATATCTTACAAGATTTTAACTTTATTTGTGAGGTTTATGTTATGGGACAGTAGAAAATTGAAAAAAATCAGAAAACAGCCGTATACTTGCTGAATGTGCAGAAACACAGACACACATAGAAAAACACATCCAAACAGTGAAATCATTGCAAAATCAAACACTGAAGGCATATAACTATATCTTATAAGATGTTAACTTTATTTGTGAGGTTTATGTTATGGGACAGTAGAAAATTGAAAAAAATCAGAAAACAGTCGATACTTGCTGAATGTGCACAACAAAAGACACAAATAGAAAAACACATCCAAACAGTGAAATCATTGCAAAATCAAACACTGAGGGTACAGAAGTATATCTTATAAGATGTTAACTTTATTTGTGAGGTTTATGTTATGGGACAGTAGAAAATTGAAAAAAATCAGAAAACAGCCGTATACTTGCTGAATGTGCAAAACAAAAGACACAAATAGAAAAACACATCCAAACAGTGAAATCATTGCAAAATCAAACAGAAGTATATCTTATAAGATTTTAACTTTATTTGTGAGGTTTATGTTATGGGACAGTAGAAAATTGAAAAAAATCAGAAAACAGCCGTATACTTGCTGAATGTGCACAAAAACAGACACAAATAGAAAAACACATCCAAACAGTGAAATCATTGCAAAATCAAACACTGAAGGCATATAACTATATCTTATAAGATTTTAACTTTATTTGTGAGGTTTATGTTATGGGACAGTAGAAAATTGAAAAAAATCAGAAAACAGCCGTATACTTGCTGAATGTGCACAAAAACAGACACAAATAGAAAAACACATCCAAACAGTGAAATCATTGCAAAATCAAACACTGAGGTTACAGAAGTATATCTTATAAGATGTTAACTTTATTTGTGAGGTTTGTTATGGGACAGTAGAAAATTGAAAAAAATCAGAAAACAGCCGTATACTTGCTGAATGCGCACAAAAACAGACACAAATAGAAAAACACATCCAAACAGTGAAATCATTGCAAAATCAAACACTGAGGTTACAGAAGTATATCTTATAAGATGTTAACTTTATTTGTGAGGTTTATGTTATGGGACAGTAGAAAATTGAAAAAAATCAGAAAACAGCCGTATACTTGCTGAATGTGCACAAACACAGACACACATAGAAAAACACATCAAATTAGTGAAATCTTTGTAAAATCAAACACTGAGGGTACAGAACTAAATCTTTTAAGAAGTTAACTTCATTTGTGAGGTTTATGTTATGGGACAGCAGAAAAATTAAAAAAATCCGGAAACAGCCTTATCTCAGCTGAATGCGCACACAAACAGACACCAATAGAAAAACACATCCAAACAGTGAAATCATTGCAAAATCAAACACTGAGGATAAATAACTATATCTTATAAGATTTAAACTTTATTTGTGAGGTTTATGTTATGGGACAGTAGAAAATTGAAAAAAATCAGAAAACAGTCGATACTTGCTGAATGTGCACAACAAAAGACACAAATAGAAAAACACATCCAAACAGTGAAATCATTGCAAAATCAAACACTGAGGGTACAGAAGTATATCTTATAAGATGTTAACTTTATTTGTGAGGTTTATGTTATGGGACAGTAGAAAATTAAAAAAAATCAGAAAACAGCCGTATACTTGCTGAATGTGCAAAACAAAAGACACAAATAGAAAAACACATACAAACAGTGAAATCATTGCAAAATCAAACACTGACGGCATATAACTATATCTTATAAGATGTTAACTTTATTTGTGAGGTTTATGTTATGGGACAGTAGAAAATTGAAAAAAATCAGAAAACAGCCGTATACTTGCTGAATGAGCACAAAAACAGACACAAATAGAAAAACACATCCAAACAGTGAAATCATTGCAAAATCAAACACTGAGGTTACAGAAGTATATCTTATAAGATTTTAACTTTATTTGTGAGGTTTATCTTATGGGACAGTAGAAAATTGAAAAAAATCAGAAAACAGCCGTATACTTGCTGAATGTGCACAACAAAAGACACAAATAGAAAAACACATCCAAACAGTGAAATCATTGCAAAATCAAACACTGAGGTTACAGAAGTATATCTTATAAGATGTTAACTTTATTTGTGAAGTTTATGTTATGGGACAGTAGAAAATTGAAAAAAATCAGAAAACAGCCGTATACTTGCTGAATGTGCACAACAAAAGACACAAATAGAAAAACACATCCAAACAGTGAAATCATTGCAAAATCAAACACTGAGGTTACAGAAGTATATCTTATAAGATGTTAACTTTATTTGTGAGGTTTATGTTATGGGCGAGGAGAAAATTGAAAAAAATCAGAAAACAGCCGTATACTTGCTGAATGTGCACAAAACAGACACAAATAGAAAAACACATCCAAACAGTGAAATCATTGCAAAATCAAACACTGAAGGCATATAACTATATCTCATAAGATTTTAACTTTATTTGTGAGGTTTATGTTATGGGACAGTAGAAAATTGAAAAAAAAACCAGAAAACAGCCGTATACTTGCTGAATTCGCACAAAAACAGACACAAATAGAAAAACACATCCAAACAGTAAAATCATTGCAAAATCAAACACTGAAGGCATATAACTATATCTTATAAGATGTTAACTTTATTTGTGAGGTTTATGTTATGGGACAGTAGAAAATTGAAAAAAATCAGAAAACAGTCGATACTTGCTGAATGTGCACAACAAAAGACACAAATAGAAAAACACATCCAAACAGTGAAATCATTGCAAAATCAAACACTGAGGGTACAGAAGTATATCTTATAAGATGTTAACTTTATTTGTGAGGTTTATGTTATGGGACAGTAGAAAATTAAAAAAAATCAGAAAACAGCCGTATACTTGCTGAATGTGCAAAACAAAAGACACAAATAGAAAAACACATCCAAACAGTGAAATCATTGCAAAATCAAACAGAAGTATATCTTATAAGATTTTAACTTTATTTGTGAGGTTTATGTTATGGGACAGTAGAAAATTGAAAAAAATCAGAAAACAGCCGTATACTTGCTGAATGTGCACAAAAACAGACACAAATAGAAAAACACATCCAAACAGTGAAATCATTGCAAAATCAAACACTGAAGGCATATAACTATATCTTATAAGATTTTAACTTTATTTGTGAGGTTTATGTTATGGGACAGTAGAAAATTGAAAAAAATCAGAAAACAGCCGTATACTTGCTGAATGTGCACAAAAACAGACACAAATAGAAAAACACATCCAAACAGTGAAATCATTGCAAAATCAAACACTGAGGTTACAGAAGTATATCTTATAAGATGTTAACTTTATTTGTGAGGTTTGTTATGGGACAGTAGAAAATTGAAAAAAATCAGAAAACAGCCGTATACTTGCTGAATGCGCACAAAAACAGACACAAATAGAAAAACACATCCAAACAGTGAAATCATTGCAAAATCAAACACTGAGGTTACAGAAGTATATCTTATAAGATGTTAACTTTATTTGTGAGGTTTATGTTATGGGACAGTAGAAAATTGAAAAAAATCAGAAAACAGCCGTATACTTGCTGAATGTGCACAAAAACAGACACAAATAGAAAAACACATCCAAAATGTGAAATCATTGCAAAATCAAACACTGAAGGCATATAACTATATCTTACAAGATTTTAACTTTATTTGTGAGGTTTATGTTATGGGACAGTAGAAAATTGAAAAAAATCAGAAAACAGCCGTATACTTGCTGAATGTGCAGAAACACAGACACACATAGAAAAACACATCCAAACAGTGAAATCATTGCAAAATCAAACACTGAAGGCATATAACTATATCTTATAAGATGTTAACTTTATTTGTGAGGTTTATGTTATGGGACAGTAGAAAATTGAAAAAAATCAGAAAACAGTCGATACTTGCTGAATGTGCACAACAAAAGACACAAATAGAAAAACACATCCAAACAGTGAAATCATTGCAAAATCAAACACTGAGGGTACAGAAGTATATCTTATAAGATGTTAACTTTATTTGTGAGGTTTATGTTATGGGACAGTAGAAAATTGAAAAAAATCAGAAAACAGCCGTATACTTGCTGAATGTGCAAAACAAAAGACACAAATAGAAAAACACATCCAAACAGTGAAATCATTGCAAAATCAAACAGAAGTATATCTTATAAGATTTTAACTTTATTTGTGAGGTTTATGTTATGGGACAGTAGAAAATTGAAAAAAATCAGAAAACAGCCGTATACTTGCTGAATGTGCACAAAAACAGACACAAATAGAAAAACACATCCAAACAGTGAAATCATTGCAAAATCAAACACTGAAGGCATATAACTATATCTTATAAGATTTTAACTTTATTTGTGAGGTTTATGTTATGGGACAGTAGAAAATTGAAAAAAATCAGAAAACAGCCGTATACTTGCTGAATGTGCACAAAAACAGACACAAATAGAAAAACACATCCAAACAGTGAAATCATTGCAAAATCAAACACTGAGGTTACAGAAGTATATCTTATAAGATGTTAACTTTATTTGTGAGGTTTGTTATGGGACAGTAGAAAATTGAAAAAAATCAGAAAACAGCCGTATACTTGCTGAATGCGCACAAAAACAGACACAAATAGAAAAACACATCCAAACAGTGAAATCATTGCAAAATCAAACACTGAGGTTACAGAAGTATATCTTATAAGATGTTAACTTTATTTGTGAGGTTTATGTTATGGGACAGTAGAAAATTGAAAAAAATCAGAAAACAGCCGTATACTTGCTGAATGTGCACAAAAACAGACACAAATAGAAAAACACATCCAAAATGTGAAATCATTGCAAAATCAAACACTGAAGGCATATAACTATATCTTACAAGATTTTAACTTTATTTGTGAGGTTTATGTTATGGGACAGTAGAAAATTGAAAAAAATCAGAAAACAGCCGTATACTTGCTGAATGTGCACAAAAACAGACACAAATAGAAAAACACATCCAAAATGTGAAATCATTGCAAAATCAAACACTGAAGGCATATAACTATATCTTACAAGATTTTAACTTTATTTGTGAGGTTTATGTTATGGGACAGTAGAAAATTGAAAAAAATCAGAAAACAGCCGTATACTTGCTGAATGTGCAGAAACACAGACACACATAGAAAAACACATCCAAACAGTGAAATCATTGCAAAATCAAACACTGAAGGCATATAACTATATCTTATAAGATGTTAACTTTATTTGTGAGGTTTATGTTATGGGACAGTAGAAAATTGAAAAAAATCAGAAAACAGTCGATACTTGCTGAATGTGCACAACAAAAGACACAAATAGAAAAACACATCCAAACAGTGAAATCATTGCAAAATCAAACACTGAGGGTACAGAAGTATATCTTATAAGATGTTAACTTTATTTGTGAGGTTTATGTTATGGGACAGTAGAAAATTAAAAAAAATCAGAAAACAGCCGTATACTTGCTGAATGTGCAAAACAAAAGACACAAATAGAAAAACACATCCAAACAGTGAAATCATTGCAAAATCAAACACTGAAGGCATATAACTATATCTTATAAGATGTTAACTTTATTTGTGAGGTTTATGTTATGGGACAGTAGAAAATTGAAAAAAATCAGAAAACAGTCGATACTTGCTGAATGTGCACAACAAAAGACACAAATAGAAAAACACATCCAAACAGTGAAATCATTGCAAAATCAAACACTGAGGGTACAGAAGTATATCTTATAAGATGTTAACTTTATTTGTGAGGTTTATGTTATGGGACAGTAGAAAATTAAAAAAAATCAGAAAACAGCCGTATACTTGCTGAATGTGCAAAACAAAAGACACAAATAGAAAAACACATCCAAACAGTGAAATCATTGCAAAATCAAACAGAAGTATATCTTATAAGATTTTAACTTTATTTGTGAGGTTTATGTTATGGGACAGTAGAAAATTGAAAAAAATCAGAAAACAGCCGTATACTTGCTGAATGTGCACAAAAACAGACACAAATAGAAAAACACATCCAAACAGTGAAATCATTGCAAAATCAAACACTGAAGGCATATAACTATATCTTATAAGATTTTAACTTTATTTGTGAGGTTTATGTTATGGGACAGTAGAAAATTGAAAAAAATCAGAAAACAGCCGTATACTTGCTGAATGTGCACAAACACAGACACACATAGAAAAACACATCAAATTAGTGAAATCTTTGTAAAATCAAACACTGAGGGTACAGAACTAAATCTTTTAAGAAGTTAACTTCATTTGTGAGGTTTATGTTATGGGACAGCAGAAAAATTAAAAAAATCCGGAAACAGCCTTATCTCAGCTGAATGCGCACACAAACAGACACCAATAGAAAAACACATCCAAACAGTGAAATCATTGCAAAATCAAACACTGACGGCATATAACTATATCTTACAAGATTTTAACTTTATTTGTGAGGTTTATGTTATGGGACAGTAGAAAATTGAAAAAAATCAGAAAACAGCCGTATACTTGCTGAATGTGCACAAAAACAGACACAAATAGAAAAACACATCCAAACAGTGAAATCATTGCAAAATCAAACACTGAGGTTACAGAAGTATATCTTATAAGATGTTAACTTTATTTGTGAGGTTTATGTTATGGGACAGTAGAAAATTGAAAAAAATCAGAAAACAGCCGTATACTTGCTGAATGTGCACAAAAACAGACACAAATAGAAAAACACATCCAAACAGTGAAATCATTGCAAAATCAAACACTGAGGTTACAGAAGTATATCTTATAAGATGTTAACTTTATTTGTGAGGTTTATGTTATGGGACAGTAGAAAATTGAAAAAAATCAGAAAACAGCCGTATACTTGCTGAATGTGCACAAAAACAGACACAAATAGAAAAACACATCCAAACAGTGAAATCATTGCAAAATCAAACACTGAGGTTACAGAAGTATATCTTATAAGATGTTAACTTTATTTGTGAGGTTTATGTTATGGGACAGTAGAAAATTGAAAAAAATCAGAAAACAGCCGTATACTTGCTGAATGTGCACAAAAACAGACACAAATAGAAAAACACATCCAAACAGTGAAATCATTGCAAAATCAAACACTGAGGTTACAGAAGTATATCTTATAAGATGTTAACTTTATTTGTGAGGTTTATGTTATGGGACAGTAGAAAATTGAAAAAAATCAGAAAACAGCCGTATACTTGCTGAATGTGCACAAAAACAGACACAAATAGAAAAACACATCCAAACAGTGAAATCATTGCAAAATCAAACACTGAAGGCATATAACTATATCTTATAAGATTTTAACTTTATTTGTGAGGTTTATGTTATGGGACAGTAGAAAATTGAAAAAAATCAGAAAACAGCCGTATACTTGCTGAATGTGCACAAAAACAGACACAAATAGAAAAACACATCCAAACAGTGAAATCATTGCAAAATCAAACACTGAGGATAAATAACTATATCTTATAAGATTTAAACTTTATTTGTGAGGTTTATGTTATGGGACAGTAGAAAATTGAAAAAAACCAGAAAACAGCCGTATACTTGCTGAATTCGCACAAAAACAGACACAAATAGAAAAACACATCCAAACAGTAAAATCATTGCAAAATCAAACACTGAAGGCATATAACTATATCTTATAAGATGTTAACTTTATTTGTGAGGTTTATGTTATGGGACAGTAGAAAATTGAAAAAAATCAGAAAACAGTCGATACTTGCTGAATGTGCACAACAAAAGACACAAATAGAAAAACACATCCAAACAGTGAAATCATTGCAAAATCAAACACTGAGGGTACAGAAGTATATCTTATAAGATGTTAACTTTATTTGTGAGGTTTATGTTATGGGACAGTAGAAAATTAAAAAAAATCAGAAAACAGCCGTATACTTGCTGAATGTGCAAAACAAAAGACACAAATAGAAAAACACATCCAAACAGTGAAATCATTGCAAAATCAAACAGAAGTATATCTTATAAGATTTTAACTTTATTTGTGAGGTTTATGTTATGGGACAGTAGAAAATTGAAAAAAATCAGAAAACAGCCGTATACTTGCTGAATGTGCACAAAAACAGACACAAATAGAAAAACACATCCAAACAGTGAAATCATTGCAAAATCAAACACTGAAGGCATATAACTATATCTTATAAGATTTTAACTTTATTTGTGAGGTTTATGTTATGGGACAGTAGAAAATTGAAAAAAATCAGAAAACAGCCGTATACTTGCTGAATGCGCACAAAAACAGACACAAATAGAAAAACACATCCAAACAGTGAAATCATTGCAAAATCGAACACTGAAGGCATATAACTATATCTTATAAGATTTTAACTTTATTTGTGAGGTTTATGTTATGGGACAGTAGAAAATTGAAAAAAATCAGAAAACAGCCGTATACTTGCTGAATGTGCACAAAAACAGACACAAATAGAAAAACACATCCAAACAGTGAAATCATTGCAAAATCAAACACTGAGGTTACAGAAGTATATCTTATAAGATGTTAACTTTATTTGTGAGGTTTGTTATGGGACAGTAGAAAATTGAAAAAAATCAGAAAACAGCCGTATACTTGCTGAATGCGCACAAAAACAGACACAAATAGAAAAACACATCCAAACAGTGAAATCATTGCAAAATCAAACACTGAGGTTACAGAAGTATATCTTATAAGATGTTAACTTTATTTGTGAGGTTTATGTTATGGGACAGTAGAAAATTGAAAAAAATCAGAAAACAGCCGTATACTTGCTGAATGTGCACAAAAACAGACACAAATAGAAAAACACATCCAAAATGTGAAATCATTGCAAAATCAAACACTGAAGGCATATAACTATATCTTACAAGATTTTAACTTTATTTGTGAGGTTTATGTTATGGGACAGTAGAAAATTGAAAAAAATCAGAAAACAGCCGTATACTTGCTGAATGTGCACAAACACAGACACACATAGAAAAACACATCAAATTAGTGAAATCTTTGTAAAATCAAACACTGAGGGTACAGAACTAAATCTTTTAAGAAGTTAACTTCATTTGTGAGGTTTATGTTATGGGACAGCAGAAAAATTAAAAAAATCCGGAAACAGCCTTATCTCAGCTGAATGCGCACACAAACAGACACCAATAGAAAAACACATCCAAACAGTGAAATCATTGCAAAATCAAACACTGACGGCATATAACTATATCTTACAAGATTTTAACTTTATTTGTGAGGTTTATGTTATGGGACAGTAGAAAATTGAAAAAAATCAGAAAACAGCCGTATACTTGCTGAATGTGCACAAAACAGAAACAAATAGAAAAACACATCCAAACAGTGAAATCATTGCAAAATCAAACACTTACAGCATATAACTATATCTTATAAGATGTTAACTTTATTTGTGAGGTTTATGTTATGGGACAGTAGAAAAGTAAAAAAAATCAGAAAACAGCCGTATACTTGCTGAATGTGCAAAACAAAAGACACAAATAGAAAAACACATCCAAACAGTGAAATCATTGCAAAATCAAACAGAAGTATATCTTATAAGATGTTAACTTTATTTGTGAGGTTTATGTTATGGGACAGTAGAAAATTGAAAAAAATCAGAAAACAGCCGTATACTTGCTGAATGTGCACAACAAAAGACACAAATAGAAAAACACATCCAAACAGTGAAATCATTGCAAAATCAAACACTGACGGCATATAACTATATCTTATAAGATGTTAACTTTATTTGTGAGGTTTATGTTATGGGACAGTAGAAAATTGAAAAAAATCAGAAAACAGCCGTATACTTGCTGAATGTGCACAAAAACAGACACAAATAGAAAAACACATCCAAAATGTGAAATCATTGCAAAATCAAACACTGAAGGCATATAATTATATCTTACAAGATTTTAACTTTATTTGTGAGGTTTATGTTATGGGACAGTAGAAAATTGAAAAAAATCAGAAAACAGCCGTATACTTGCTGAATGTGCACAAAAACAGACACAAATAGAAAAACACATCCAAACAGTGAAATCATTGCAAAATCAAACACTGAGGTTACAGAAGTATATCTTATAAGATGTTAACTTTATTTGTGAGGTTTATGTTATGGGACAGTAGAAAATTGAAAAAAATCAGAAAACAGCCGTATACTTGCTGAATGTGCACAAAAACAGACACAAATAGAAAAACACATCCAAACAGTGAAATCATTGCAAAATCAAACACTGAGGTTACAGAAGTATATCTTATAAGATGTTAACTTTATTTGTGAGGTTTATGTTATGGGACAGTAGAAAATTGAAAAAAAATCAGAAAACAGCCGTATACTTGCTGAATGTGCACAAAAACAGACACAAATAGAAAAACACATCCAAACAGTGAAATCATTGCAAAATCAAACACTGAGGTTACAGAAGTATATCTTATAAGATGTTAACTTTATTTGTGAGGTTTATGTTATGGGACAGTAGAAAATTGAAAAAAATCAGAAAACAGCCGTATACTTGCTGAATGTGCACAAAAACAGACACAAATAGAAAAACACATCCAAACAGTGAAATCATTGCAAAATCAAACACTGAAGGCATATAACTATATCTTATAAGATTTTAACTTTATTTGTGAGGTTTATGTTATGGGACAGTAGAAAATTGAAAAAAATCAGAAAACAGCCGTATACTTGCTGAATGTGCACAAAAACAGACACAAATAGAAAAACACATCCAAACAGTGAAATCATTGCAAAATCAAACACTGAGGATAAATAAATATATCTTATAAGATTTAAACTTTATTTGTGAGGTTTATGTTATGGGACAGTAGAAAATTGAAAAAAATCAGAAAACAGCCGTATACTTGCTGAATGTGCACAAAACAGACACAAATAGAAAAACACATCCAAACAGTGAAATCATTGCAAAATCAAACACTGAGGGTACAGAAGTATATCTTATAAGATGTTAACTTTATTTGTGAGGTTTATGTTATGGGACAGTAGAAAATTAAAAAAAATCAGAAAACAGCCGTATACTTGCTGAATGTGCAAAACAAAAGACACAAATAGAAAAACACATCCAAACAGTGAAATCATTGCAAAATCAAACAGAAGTATATCTTATAAGATTTTAACTTTATTTGTGAGGTTTATGTTATGGGACAGTAGAAAATTGAAAAAAATCAGAAAACAGCCGTATACTTGCTGAATGTGCACAAAAACAGACACAAATAGAAAAACACATCCAAACAGTGAAATCATTGCAAAATCAAACACTGAAGGCATATAACTATATCTTATAAGATTTTAACTTTATTTGTGAGGTTTATGTTATGGGACAGTAGAAAATTGAAAAAAATCAGAAAACAGCCGTATACTTGCTGAATGCGCACAAAAACAGACACAAATAGAAAAACACATCCAAACAGTGAAATCATTGCAAAATCAAACACTGAAGGCATATAACTATATCTTATAAGATTTTAACTTTATTTGTGAGGTTTATGTTATGGGACAGTAGAAAATTGAAAAAAATCAGAAAACAGCCGTATACTTGCTGAATGTGCACAAAAACAGACACAAATAGAAAAACACATCCAAACAGTGAAATCATTGCAAAATCAAACACTGAGGTTACAGAAGTATATCTTATAAGATGTTAACTTTATTTGTGAGGTTTGTTATGGGACAGTAGAAAATTGAAAAAAATCAGAAAACAGCCGTATACTTGCTGAATGCGCACAAAAACAGACACAAATAGAAAAACACATCCAAACAGTGAAATCATTGCAAAATCAAACACTGAGGTTACAGAAGTATATCTTATAAGATGTTAACTTTATTTGTGAGGTTTATGTTATGGGACAGTAGAAAATTGAAAAAAATCAGAAAACAGCCGTATACTTGCTGAATGTGCACAAAAACAGACACAAATAGAAAAACACATCCAAAATGTGAAATCATTGCAAAATCAAACACTGAAGGCATATAACTATATCTTACAAGATTTTAACTTTATTTGTGAGGTTTATGTTATGGGACAGTAGAAAATTGAAAAAAATCAGAAAACAGCCGTATACTTGCTGAATGTGCACAACAAAAGACACAAATAGAAAAACACATCCAAACAGTGAAATCATTGCAAAATCAAACACTGAAGGCATATAACTATATCTTATAAGATTTTAACTTTATTTGTGAGGTTTATGTTATGGGACAGTAGAAAATTGAAAAAAATCAGAAAACAGCCGTATACTTGCTGAATGTGCACAAAACAGAAACAAATAGAAAAACACATCCAAACAGTGAAATCATTGCAAAATCAAACACTTACGGCATATAACTATATCTTATAAGATGTTAACTTTATTTGTGAGGTTTATGTTATGGGACAGTAGAAAAGTAAAAAAAATCAGAAAACAGCCGTATACTTGCTGAATGTGCAAAACAAAAGACACAAATAGAAAAACACATCCAAACAGTGAAATCATTGCAAAATCAAACAGAAGTATATCTTATAAGATGTTAACTTTATTTGTGAGGTTTATGTTATGGGACAGTAGAAAATTGAAAAAAATCAGAAAACAGCCGTATACTTGCTGAATGCGCACAACAAAAGACACAAATAGAAAAACACATCCAAACAGTGAAATCATTGCAAAATCAAACACTGACGGCATATAACTATATCTTATAAGATTTTAACTTTATTTGTGAGGTTTATGTTATGGGACAGTAGAAATTTGAAAAAAATCAGAAAACAGCCGTATACTTGCTGAATGTGCACAAAAACAGACACAAATAGAAAAACACATCCAAACAGTGAAATCATTGCAAAATCAAACACTGAGGTTACAGAAGTATATCTTATAAGATGTTAACTTTATTTGTGAGGTTTATGTTATGGGACAGTAGAAAATTTAAAAAAATCAGAAAACAGCCGTATACTTGCTGAATGTGCACAAAAACAGACACACATAGAAAAACACATCCAAACAGTGAAATCATTGCAAAATCAAAAACTGAGGTTACAGAAGTATATCTTATAAGATGTTAACTTTATTTGTGAGGTTTATGTTATGGGACAGTAGAAAATTGAAAAAAATCAGAAAACAGCCGTATACTTGCTGAATTCGCACAAAAACAGACACAAATAGAAAAACACATCCAAACAGTAAAATCATTGCAAAATCAAACACTGAGGTTACAGAAGTATATCTTATAAGATGTTAACTTTATTTGTGAGGTTTATGTTATGGGACAGTAGAAAATTGAAAAAAATCAGAAAACAGCCGTATACTTGCTGAATGTGCACAAAACAGACACAAATAGAAAAACACATCCAAACAGTGAAATCATTGCAAAATCAAACACTGACGGCATATAACTATATCTTATAAGATGTTAACTTCATTTGTGAGGTTTATGTTATGGGACAGTAGAAAATTGAAAAAAATCAGTCGATACTTGCTGAATGTGCACAACAAAAGACACAAATAGAAAAACACATCCAAACAGTGAAATCATTGCAAAATCAAACACTGACGGCATATAACTATATCTTATAAGATGTTAACTTTATTTGTGAGGTTTATGTTATGGGACAGTAGAAATTGAAAAAAATCAGAAAACAGCCGTATACTTGCTGAATGTGCACAACAAAAGACACAAATAGAAAAACACATCCAAACAGTGAAATCATTGCAAAATCAAACACTGGCGGCATGTAACTATATCTTATAAGATTTTAACTTTATTTGTGAGGTTTATGTTATGGGACAGTAGAAAATTGAAAAAAATCAGAAAACAGCCGTATACTTGCTGAATGCGCATAAAAACACAAATAGAAAAACACATCCAAACAGTGAAATCATTGCAAAATCAAACACTGAGGGTACAGAAGTATATCTTATAAGATGTTAACTTTATTTGTGAGGTTTATGTTATGGGACAGTAGAAAAATGAAAAAAATCAGAAAACAGCCGTATTCCTACTGAATGATCACAAAAACAGACACATATAGAAAAACACATCCAAACAGTGAAATCATTGCAAAATCAAACACTGAGGGTACAGAACAAAATCTTTTAAGATGTTAACTTCATTTGTGAGGTTTATGTTATGGGAAAGTAGAAAAATGAAAAAAATCCGAAAACAGCCTTATCTCAGCTGAATGCGCACACAAACAGACACCAAGAGAAAAACACATCCAAACAGTGAAATCTTTGCGAAATCAAACACTGAGGGTACAGAACTAAATCTTTTAAGATGTTAACTTCATTTGTGAGGTTTATGTTATGGGACAACAGAAAAATGAAAAAAATCCGGAAACAGCCTTATTTCAGCTGAATGCGCACATAAACAGACACCAACAGAAAAACACATCAAAACAGTGAAATCATTGCAAAATCAAACACTGAGGGTACAGAACTGAATCATTTAAGATGCTAACTTCATTTGTGAGGTTTATGTAATGGGAAAGTAGAAAAATGAAAAAAATCCGAAAACAGCCGTATCCCTGCTGAATGCGCACAAAAACAGACACAAATAGAAAAACACATCCAAACAGTGAAATCATTATAAATTCAAACACTGAGGGTACATCAATATACCTTATAAGATGTTAACTTCATATTATAGGACAGTAGAAAAAAGATTAAAATACCCTCGATCAGCCTTAGTCCCTGATACACATACGGAAAAATCAGACTCCTGGCTTAATGCCTTTAGGAATTATTACAAAAAACACACCTAAACGGCTGACCTTTGACCTTTCCGAAGGGTACACAGGTCTGAAACTCTGCACCGGGGATAAGACTAAATCCTGATACACGTACGGAAAAATCAGACTCCTGGCTCAATGCCTTTAGGAATTATTACAAAAAACACACCCGAACGGCTGACCATTGACCTTTCCGAAGGTTGCACAGGTCTGAAACTCGGCACCCTGGATCAGCCTTAGTCCCTGATACACATACGGAAAAATCAGACTCCTGGCTCAATGCCTTTAGGAATTATTACAAAAAACACACCCGAACGGCTGACCATTGACCTTTCCGAAGGTTGCACAGGTCTGAAACTCTGCACCCGGGATAGGCCTAAATCCCTGATACACATACGGAAAAATCAGACTCCTGGCTCAATGCCTTTAGGAATTATTACAAAAAACACACCCGAACGGCTGACCATTGACCTTTCCGAAGGTTGCACAGGTCTGGAACTCGGCACCCTAGATTAGCCTTAGTCCCTGATGCACATACGGAAAAATCAGACTCCTGGCTCAATGCCTTTAGGAATTATTACAAAAAACACACCCGAACGGCTGACCTTTGACCTTTCCGAAGGTTGCACAGGTCTGAAACTCGGCAACCGGGATAAGCTTTAGTCCCTGATACACATACGGAGAAAACAGACTCCTGACTCAATGCCTTTAGGAATTATTACAAAAAACACACCCGAACGGCTGACCATTGACCTTTCCGAAGGTTGCACAGGTCTGGAACTCGGCACGCTAGATTAGCCTTAGTCCCTGATGCACATACGGAAAAATTAGACTCCTGGCTCAATGCCTTTAGGAATTATTACAAAAAACACACCCGAACGGCTGACCATTGACCTTTCCGAAGGTTGCACAGGTCTGAAACTCTGCACCCGGGATAAGCCTAAATCCCTGATACACATACGGAAAAATTTGACTCCTGGCTCAATGCCTTTAGGAATTATTACAAAAAACACACCCGAACGGCTGACCATTGACCTTTCCGAAGGTTGCACAGGTCTGAAACTTGGCACCCGGGATAAGCCTAAATCCCTGATACACATACGGAAAAATCAGACTCCTGGCTAAATGCCTTTAGGAATTATTACAAAAAACACACCCGAACGGCTGACCATTGACCTTTCCGAAGGTTGCACAAGCCTGAAACTCTGCACCCGGGATAAGCCTAAATCCCTGATACACATACGGAAAAATCAGACTCCTGGCTAAATGCCTTTAGGAATTATTACAAAAAACACACCCGAACGGCTGACCATTGACCTTTCCGAAGGTTGCACAAGCCTGAAACTCTGCACCCGGGATAAGCCTAAATCCCTGATACACATACGGAAAAATCAGACTCCTGGCTCAATGCCTTTATGAATTATTACAAAAAACACACCCGAACGGCTGACCATTGACCTTTCCGAAGGTTGCACAGGTCTGAAACTCGGCTACCGGGATAAGCTTTGGTCCCTGATACACATACGGAAAAATCAGACTCCTGACTCAATGACTTTAGGAATTATTACAAAAAACACACCCGAACGACTGACTATTGACCTTTCCGAAGGTTGCACAGGTCTGAAACTCTGCACCCGGGATAGGCCTAAATCCCTGATACACATACAGAAAAATCAGAATCCTGGCTCAATGCCTTTAGGAATTATTACAAAAAACACACCCGAACGGCTGACCATTGACCTTTCCGAAGGTTGCACAGGTCTGGAACTCGGCACCCTAGATTAGCCTTAGTCCCTGATGCACATACGGAAAAATCAGACTCCTGGCTCAATGCCTTTAGGAATTATTACAAAAAACACACCCGAACGGCTGACCTTTGACCTTTCCGAAGGTTGCACAGGTCTGAAACTCGGCAACCGGGATAATCTTTAGTCCCTGATACACATACGGAGAAAACAGACTCCTGACTCAATGCCTTTAGGAATTATTACAAAAAACACACCCGAACGGCTGACCATTGACCTTTCCGAAGGTTGCACAGGTCTGAAACTCTGCACCCGGGATAAGCCTAAATCCCTGATACACATACGGAAAAATCAGACTCCTGGCTCAATGCCTTTATGAATTATTACAAAAAACACACCCGAACGGCTGACCATTGACCTTTCCGAAGGTTGCACAGGTCTGAAACTCGGCTACCGGGATAAGATTTGGTCCCTGATACACATACGGAAAAATCAGACTCCTGACTCAATGACTTTAGGAATTATTACAAAAAACACACCCGAACGACTGACTATTGACCTTTCCGAAGGTTGCACAGGTCTGAAACTCTGCACCCGGGATAGGCCTAAATCCCTGATACACATACAGAAAAATCAGAATCCTGGCTCAATGCCTTTAGGAATTATTACAAAAAACACACCCGAACGGCTGACCATTGACCTTTCCGAAGGTTGCACAGGTCTGGAACTCGGCACCCTAGATTAGCCTTAGTCCCTGATGCACATACGGAAAAATCAGACTCCTGGCTCAATGCCTTTAGGAATTATTACAAAAAACACACCCGAACGGCTGACCTTTGACCTTTCCGAAGGTTGCACAGGTCTGAAACTCGGCAACCGGGATAATCTTTAGTCCCTGATACACATACGGAGAAAACAGACTCCTGACTCAATGCCTTTAGGAATTATTACAAAAAACACACCCGAACGGCTGACCATTGACCTTTCCGAAGGTTGCACAGGTCTGAAACTCTGCACCCGGGATAAGCCTAAATCCCTGATACACATACGGAAAAATCAGACTCCTGGCTCAATGCCTTTAGGAATTATTTAAAAAAACACACCCGAACGGCTGACCATTGACCTTTTCGAAGGTTGCACAAGCCTGAAACTCTGCACCCGGGATAAGCCTAAATCCCTGATACACATACGGAAAAATCAGACTCCTGGCTCAATGCCTTTATGAATTATTACAAAAAACACACCCGAACGGCTGACCATTGACCTTTCCGAAGGTTGCACAGGTCTGAAACTCGGCTACCGGGATAAGCTTTAGTCCCTGATACACATATGGAAAAATCAGACTTCTGACTCAATGACTTTAGGAATTATTACAAAAAACACACCCGAACGACTGACTATTGACCTTTCCGAAGGTTGCACAGGTCTGAAACTCTGCACCCGGGATAGGCCTAAATCCCTGATACACATACGGAAAAATCAGACTCCTGGCTCAATGCCTTTAGGAATTATTACAGAAAACACACCCGAACGGCTGACCATTGACCTTTCCGAAGGTTGCACAGGTCTGAAACTCGGCACCCGGGATAAGCCTAAATCCCTGATACACATACGGAAAAATCAGACTCCTGGCTCAATGCCTTTAGGAATTATTACAAAAAACACACCCGAACGGCTGACCATTGACCTTTCCGAAGGTTGCACAGGTCTGAAACGCGGCACCCTGGATCAGCCTTAGTCCCTGATACACATACAGAAAAATCAGACTCCTGGCTCAATGCCTTTAAGAATTATTACAAAAAACACACCCGAACGGCTGACCATTGACCTTTCCGAAGGTTGCACAAGCCTGAAACTCTGCACCCGGGATAAGCCTAAATCCCTGATACACATACGGAAAAATCAGACTCCTGGCTCAATGCCTTTAGGAATTATTACAAAAAACACACCTGAACGGCTGACCATTGACCTTTCCGAAGGTTGCACAGGTCTGAAACTCGGCTACCGGGATAAGCTTTAGTCCCTGATACACATACGGAAAAATCAGACTCCTGACTCAATGACTTTAGGAATTATTACAAAAAACACACCCGAACTACTGACTATTGACCTTTCCGAAGGTTGCACAGGTCTGAAACTCTGCACCCGGGATAAGCCTAAATCCCTAATACACATACGGAAAAATCAGACTCCTGGCTCAATGCCTTTAGGAATTATTTCAAAAAACACACCCGAACGGCTGACCATTGACCTTTTCAAAGGTTGCACAAGCCTGAAACTCTGCACCCGGGATAAGCCTAAATCCCTGATACACATACGGACAGATCAGACTCCTGACTCAATGCCTTTAGGAATTATTACAAAAAACACACCGGAACGGCTGACCATTGACCTTTCCGAAGGTTGCACAGGCCTGAAACTCTGCACCCGGGATAAGCCTAAATCCCTGATACACATACGGAAAAATCAGACTCCTGGCTCAATGCCTTTAGGAATTATTACAAAAAACACACCCGAACGGCTGACCATTGACCTTTCCGAAGGTTGCACAGGTCTGGAACTCGGCATGCTAGATTAGCCTTAGTCCCTGATGCACATACGGAAAAATCAGACTCCTGGCTCAATGCCTTTAGGAATTATTACAAAAAACACACCCGAACGGCTGACCTTTGACCTTTCCGAAGGTTGCACAGGTCTGAAACTCGGCAACCGGGATAAGCTTTAGTCCCTGATACACATACGGAGAAAACAGACTCCTGACTAAATGCCTTTAGGAATTATTACAAAAAACACACCCGAACGGCTGACCATTGACCTTTCCGAAGGTTGCACAGGTCTGAAACTCTGCACCCGGGATAAGCCTAAATCCCTGATACACATACGGAAAAATCAGACTCCTGGCTCAATGCCTTTATGAATTATTACAAAAAACACACCCGAACGGCTGACCTTTGACCTTTCCGAAGGTTGCACAGGTCTGAAACTCGGCAACCGGGATAAGCTTTAGTCCCTGATACACATACGGAGAAAACAGACTCCTGACTCAATGCCTTTAGGAATTATTACAAAAAACACACCCGAACGGCTGACCTTTGACCTTTCCGAAGGTTGCACAGGTCTGAAACTCTGCACCCGGGATAAGCCTAAATCCCTGATACACATACGGAAAAATCAGACTCCTGGCTCAATGCCTTTATGAATTATTACAAAAAACACACCCGAACGGCTGACCTTTGACCTTTCCGAAGGTTGCACAGGTCTGAAACTCGGCAACCGGGATAAGCTTTAGTCCCTGATACACATACGGAGAAAACAGACTCCTGACTCAATGCCTTTAGGAATTATTACAAAAAACACACCCGAACGGCTGACCTTTGACCTTTCCGAAGGTTGCACAGGTCTGAAACTCGGCAACCGGGATAAGCTTTAGTCCCTGATACACATACCGAGAAAACAGACTCCTGACTCAATGCCTTTAGGAATTATTACAAAAAACACACCCGAACGGCTGACCATTGACCTTTCCGAATGTTGCACAGGTCTGAAACTCTGCACCCGGGATAAGCCTAAATCCCTGATACACATACGGAAAAATCAGACTCCTGGCTCAATGCCTTTAGGAATTATTACAAAAAACACACCCGAACGGCTGACCATTGACCTTTCCGAAGGTTGCACAGGTCTGAAACTCGGCACCCTGGATCAGCCTTAGTCCCTGATACACACACGGAAAAATCAGACTCCTGGTTCAATGCCTTTAGGAATTATTACAAAAAACACACCCGAACGGCTGACCTTTGACCTTTCCAAAGGTTGCACAGGTCTGAAACTCGGCAACCGGGATAAGCTTTAGTCCCTGATACACATACGGAGAAATCAGACTCCTGACTCAATGCCTTTAGGAATTATTACAAAAAACACACCACAGCGGCTGACCTTTGACCTTTCCAAAGGTTGCACGGGTCTGAAACTCGGTACCCTGGATCAGCCAGGAGTCCCTGATACACATACGGAGAAATCAGCATCCGGGCTCATTGCCTTTAGTTATTATTGAAGAAAAGACAGTTTCCCACCTTTCTTACGTTTGAATTTTACAGACTGTGTTTTTGGCAGTTTTTTTTGGCCAGGGGGAAAAAAGCCCAAAGTCCTGTGTCCAAAAACTGAAAATCAGGTCATGTCAGACTCTATACAGTCTTAGACTCTTTGGCCAGAGTGGAAGTTTTGGAGGAACTACATTTCTACAGGTCGCAGGAGTGTGAATATTTCATATGTCGTTTGGGGTCCCAAGACGAGCGGAACGACGAGGGTACATTAGTATATCTTATAAGATGTTAACTTTATTTGTGAGGTTCATGTTATGGGACAGTAGAAAATGAAAAAAAATCAGAAAACAGTCGTATTCCAGCTGAATGCGCACAAAAACAGACACAAATAGAAAAACACATCCAAACAGTGAAATCATTGCAAAATCAAACACTGAGGGTACCGAAGAATAACTTATAAGATGTTAACTTTATTTGTGAGGTTTATGTTATGGGACAGTAGAAAAATTAAAAAAAATCAGAAAACAATCGTATTCCAGCTGAATGCGCACAAAAAAAGACAAAAATAGAAAAACACATTCAAACAGTGAAATCATTGCAAAATCAAACACTGAAGGTATATAACTGTATCTTATGAGATGTTAACTTTATTTGTGAGGTTTATGTAATGGGACAGTAGAAAATGAAAAAAAATCAGAAAACAGTCGTATTCCAGCTGAATGCGCACAAAAACAGACACAAATAGAAAAACACATTCAAACAGTGAAATCATTGCAAAATCAAACACTGAGGGTACAGAACTAAATCTTTTAAGATGTTAACTTAATTTGTGAGGTTTATGTTATGGGACAGCAGAAAAATTAAAAAAATCAGAAAACAGTCGTATTCCAGCTGAATGCGCACAAAAACAGACAAAAATAGAAAAACACATTCAAACAGTGAGATCATTGCAAAATCAAACACTGAAGGCATATAACTATATCTTATAAGATTTTAACTTTATTTGTGAGGTTTATGTTATGGGACAGTAGAAAATTGAAAAAAATCAGAAAACAGCCGTATACTTGCTGAATGTGCACAAAAACAGACACAAATAGAAAAACACATCCAAACAGTGAAATCATTGCAAAATCAAACACTGAAGGCATATAACTATATCTTATAAGATTTTTACTTTATTTGTGAGGTTTATGTTATGGGACAGTAGAAAATTGAAAAAAATCTGAAAACAGCCGTATACTTGCTGAATGTGCACAAAAACAGACACAAATAGAAAAACACATCCAAACAGTGAAATCATTGCAAAATCAAACACTGAAGGCATATAACTATATCTTATAAGATGTTAACTTTATTTGTGAGGTTTATGTTATGCGACAGTAGAAAATTGAAAAAAATCAGAAAACAGCCGTATACTTGCTGAATGCGCACAAAAAACAGACACAAATAGAAAAACACATCCAAACAGTGATATCATTGCAAAATCAAACACTGACGGCATATAACTATATCTTATAAGATTTTTACTTTATTTGTGAGGTTTATGTTATGGGACAGTAGAAAATTGAAAAAAATCTGAAAACAGCCGTATACTTGCTGAATGTGCACAAAAACAGACACAAATAGAAAAACACATCCAAACAGTGAAATCATTGCAAAATCAAACACTGAAGGCATATAACTATATCTTATAAGATTTTAACTTTATTTGTGAGGTTTATGTTATGGGACAGTAGAAAATTGAAAAAAATCAGAAAACAGCCGTATACTTGCTGAATGTGCACAAAAACAGACACAAATAGAAAAACACATCCAAACAGTGAAACCATTGCAAAATCAAACACTGAGGGTACAGAAGTATATCTTATAAGATGTTAACTTTATTTGTGAGGTTTATGTTATGGGACAGTAGAAAATTGAAAAAAATCAGAAAACAGTCGATACTTGCTGAATGTGCACAACAAAAGACACAAATAGAAAAACACATCCAAACAGTGAAATCATTGCAAAATCAAACACTGAGGGTACAGAAGTATATCTTATAAGATGTTAACTTTATTTGTGAGGTTTATGTTATGGGACAGTAGAAAATTGAAAAAAATCAGAAAACAGCCGTATACTTGCTGAATGTGCACAAAAACAGACACAAATAGAAAAACACATCCAAACAGTGAAATCATTGCAAAATCAAACACTGAAGGCATATAACTATATCTTATAAGATGTTAACTTTATTTGTGAGGTTTATGTTATGCGACAGTAGAAAATTGAAAAAAATCAGAAAACAGCCGTATACTTGCTGAATGTGCACAACAAAAGACACAAATAGAAAAACACATCCAAACAGTGAAATCATTGCAAAATCAAACACTGAAGGCATATAACTATATCTTATAAGATGTTAACTTTATTTGTGAGGTTTATGTTATGCGACAGTAGAAAATTGAAAAAAATCAGAAAACAGCCGTATACTTGCTGAATGTGCACAACAAAAGACACAAATAGAAAAACACATCCAAACAGTGAAATCATTGCAAAATCAAACACTGAAGGCATATAACTATATCTTATAAGATGTTAACTTTATTTGTGAGGTTTATGTTATGCGACAGTAGAAAATTGAAAAAAATCAGAAAACAGCCGTATACTTGCTGAATGTGCACAACAAAAGACACAAATAGAAAAACACATCCAAACAGTGAAATCATTGCAAAATCAAACCCTGAAGGCATATAACTATATCTTATAAGATTTTAACTTTATTTGTGAGGTTTATATTATGGGACAGTAGAAAATTGAAAAAAATCAGAAAACAGCCGTATACTTGCTGAATGTGCACAAAAACAGACACAAATAGAAAAACACATCCAAACAGTGAAATCATTGCAAAATCAAACACTGAAGGCATATAACTATATCTTATAAGATTTTAACTTTATTTGTGAGGTTTATGTTATGGGACAGTAGAAAATTGAAAAAAATCAGAAAACAGCCGTATACTTGCTGAATGTGCACAAAACAGACACAAATAGAAAAACACATCCAAACAGTGAAATCATTGCAAAATCAAACACTTACGGCATATAACTATATCTTATAAGATGTTAACTTTATTTATCAGGTTTATGTGACGGGACAATAGAAAATTGAAAAAAATCAGAAAACAGCCGTATACTTGCTGAATGTGCACAAAACAGACACAAATAGAAAAGCACATCCAAACAGTGAAATCATTGCAAAATCAAACATTGAGGGTACAGAAGTATATCTTATAAGATGTTAACTTTATTTGTGAGGTTTATGTTATGCGACAGTAGAAAATTGAAAAAAATCAGAAAACAGCCGTATACTTGCTGAATGCGCACAAAAACAGACACAAATAGAAAAACACATCCAAACAGTGAAATCATTGCAAAATCAAACACTGACGGCATATAACTATATCTTATAAGATTTTAACTTTATTTGTGAGGTTTATGTTATGGGACAGCAGAAAATTGAAAAAAATCAGAAAACATCCGTATACTTGATGAATGTGGACAAAAACAGACACAAATAGAAAAACACATCCAAACAGTGAAATCATTGCAAAATCAAACACTGAAGGCATATAACTATATCTTATAAGATTTTTACTTTATTTGTGAGGTTTATGTTATGCGACAGTAGAAAATTGAAAAAAATCAGAAAACAGCCGTATACTTGCTGAATGTGCACAACAAAAGACACAAATAGAAAAACACATCCAAACAGTGAAATCATTGCAAAATCAAACACTGAAGGCATATAACTATATCTTATAAGATGTTAACTTTATTTGTGAGGTTTATGTTATGCGACAGTAGAAAATTGAAAAAAATCAGAAAACAGCCGTATACTTGCTGAATGTGCACAAAAACAGACACAAATAGAAAAACACATCCAAACAGTGAAATCATTGCAAAATCAAACACTTACGGCATATAACTATATCTTATAAGATGTTAACTTTATTTATCAGGTTTATGTGACGGGACAATAGAAAATTGAAAAAAATCAGAAAACAGCCGTATACTTGCTGAATGTGCACAAAACAGACACAAATAGAAAAGCACATCCAAACAGTGAAATCATTGCAAAATCAAACACTGAGGGTACAGAAGTATATCTTATAAGATGTTAACTTTATTTGTGAGGTTTATGTTATGCGAGAGTAGAAAATTGAAAAAAATCTGAAAACAGCCGTATACTTGCTGAATGTGCACAAAAACAGACACAAATAGAAAAACACATCCAAACAGTGAAATCATTGCAAAATCAAACACTGAAGGCATATAACTATATCTTATAAGATTTTAACTTTATTTGTGAGGTTTATGTTATGGGACAGTAGAAAATTGAAAAAAATCTGAAAACAGCCGTATACTTGCTGAATGTGCACAAAACAGACACAAATAGAAAAACACATCCAAACAGTGAAATCATTGCAAAATCAAACACTGACAGCATATAACTATATCTTATAAGATGTTAACTTTATTTATCAGGTTTATGTTACGGGACAATAGAAAATTGAAAAAAATCAGAAAACAGCCGTATACTTGCTGAATGTGCACAAAACAGACACAAATAGAAAAGCACATCCAAACAGTGAAATCATTGCAAAATCAAACACTGAGGGTACAGAAGTATATCTTATAAGATGTTAACTTTATTTGTGAGGTTTATGTTATGCGACAGTAGAAAATTGAAAAAAATCAGAAAACAGCCGTATACTTGCTGAATGCGCACAAAAACAGACACAAATAGAAAAACACATCCAAACAGTGAAATCATTGCAAAATCAAACACTGACGGCATATAACTATATCTTATAAGATTTTAACTTTATTTGTGAGGTTTATGTTATGGGACAGCAGAAAATTGAAAAAAATCAGAAAACATCCGTATACTTGATGAATGTGGACAAAAACAGACACAAATAGAAAAACACATCCAAACAGTGAAATCATTGCAAAATCAAACACTGAAGGCATATAACTATATCTTATAAGATTTTTACTTTATTTGTGAGGTTTATGTTATGGGACAGTAGAAAATTGAAAAAAATCTGAAAACAGCCGTATACTTGCTGAATGTGCACAAAAACAGACACAAATAGAAAAACACATCCAAACAGTGAAATCATTGCAAAATCAAACACTGAGGGTACAGAAGTATATCTTATAAGATGTTAACTTTATTCGTGAGGTTTATGTTATGGGACAGTAGAAAATTGAAAAAAATCAGAAAACAGCCGTATACTTGCTGAATGTGCACAAAACAGACACAAATAGAAAAACACATCCAAACAGTGAAATCATTGCAAAATCAAACACTGAGGGTACAGAAGTATATCTTATAAGATTTTAACTTTATTTGTGAGGTTTATGTTATGGGACAGTAGAAAATTGAAAAAAATCAGAAAACAGCCGTATACTTGCTGAATTAGCACAACAAAAGACACAAATAGAAAAACACATCCAAACAGTGAAATCATTGCAAAATCAAACCCTGAAGGCATATAACTATATCTTATAAGATTTTAACTTTATTTGTGAGGTTTATGTTATGGGACAGTAGAAAATTGAAAAAAATCAGAAAACAGCCGTATACTTGCTGAATGTGCACAAAAACAGACACAAATAGAAAAACACATCCAAACAGTGAAATCATTGCAAAATCAAACACTGACGGCATATAACTATATCTTATAAGATGTTAACTTCATTTGTGAGGTTTATGTTATGGGACAGTAGAAAATTGAAAAAAATCAGAAAACAGTCGATACTTGCTGAATGTGCACAACAAAAGACACAAATAGAAAAACACATCCAAACAGTGAAATCATTGCAAAATCAAACACTGAGGGTACAGAAGTATATATTATAAGATGTTAACTTTATTTGTGAGGTTTATGTTATGGGACAGTAGAAAATTGAAAAAAATCAGAAAACAGCCGTATACTTGCTGAATGTGCACAAAAACAGACACAAATAGAAAAACACATCCAAACAGTGAAATCATTGCAAAATCAAACACTGAAGGCATATAACTATATCTTATAAGATGTTAACTTTATTTGTGAGGTTTATGTTATGCGACAGTAGAAAATTGAAAAAAATCAGAAAACAGCCGTATACTTGCTGAATGTGCACAACAAAAGACACAAATAGAAAAACACATCCAAACAGTGAAATCATTGCAAAATCAAACACTGAAGGCATATAACTATATCTTATAAGATTTTTACTTTATTTGTGAGGTTTATGTTATGCGACAGTAGAAAATTGAAAAAAATCAGAAAACAGCCGTATACTTGCTGAATGTGCACAACAAAAGACACAAATAGAAAAACACATCCAAACAGTGAAATCATTGCAAAATCAAACACTGAAGGCATATAACTATATCTTATAAGATGTTAACTTTATTTGTGAGGTTTATGTTATGCGACAGTAGAAAATTGAAAAAAATCAGAAAACAGCCGTATACTTGCTGAATGTGCACAAAAACAGACACAAATAGAAAAACACATCCAAACAGTGAAATCATTGCAAAATCAAACACTTACGGCATATAACTATATCTTATAAGATGTTAACTTTATTTATCAGGTTTATGTGACGGGACAATAGAAAATTGAAAAAAATCAGAAAACAGCCGTATACTTGCTGAATGTGCACAAAACAGACACAAATAGAAAAGCACATCCAAACAGTGAAATCATTGCAAAATCAAACACTGAGGGTACAGAAGTATATCTTATAAGATGTTAACTTTATTTGTGAGGTTTATGTTATGCGAGAGTAGAAAATTGAAAAAAATCTGAAAACAGCCGTATACTTGCTGAATGTGCACAAAAACAGACACAAATAGAAAAACACATCCAAACAGTGAAATCATTGCAAAATCAAACACTGAAGGCATATAACTATATCTTATAAGATTTTAACTTTATTTGTGAGGTTTATGTTATGGGACAGTAGAAAATTGAAAAAAATCTGAAAACAGCCGTATACTTGCTGAATGTGCACAAAACAGACACAAATAGAAAAACACATCCAAACAGTGAAATCATTGCAAAATCAAACACTGACAGCATATAACTATATCTTATAAGATGTTAACTTTATTTATCAGGTTTATGTTACGGGACAATAGAAAATTGAAAAAAATCAGAAAACAGCCGTATACTTGCTGAATGTGCACAAAACAGACACAAATAGAAAAGCACATCCAAACAGTGAAATCATTGCAAAATCAAACACTGAGGGTACAGAAGTATATCTTATAAGATGTTAACTTTATTTGTGAGGTTTATGTTATGCGACAGTAGAAAATTGAAAAAAATCAGAAAACAGCCGTATACTTGCTGAATGCGCACAAAAACAGACACAAATAGAAAAACACATCCAAACAGTGAAATCATTGCAAAATCAAACACTGACGGCATATAACTATATCTTATAAGATTTTAACTTTATTTGTGAGGTTTATGTTATGGGACAGCAGAAAATTGAAAAAAATCAGAAAACATCCGTATACTTGATGAATGTGGACAAAAACAGACACAAATAGAAAAACACATCCAAACAGTGAAATCATTGCAAAATCAAACACTGAAGGCATATAACTATATCTTATAAGATTTTTACTTTATTTGTGAGGTTTATGTTATGGGACAGTAGAAAATTGAAAAAAATCTGAAAACAGCCGTATACTTGCTGAATGTGCACAAAAACAGACACAAATAGAAAAACACATCCAAACAGTGAAATCATTGCAAAATCAAACACTGAGGGTACAGAAGTATATCTTATAAGATGTTAACTTTATTCGTGAGGTTTATGTTATGGGACAGTAGAAAATTGAAAAAAATCAGAAAACAGCCGTATACTTGCTGAATGTGCACAAAACAGACACAAATAGAAAAACACATCCAAACAGTGAAATCATTGCAAAATCAAACACTGAGGGTACAGAAGTATATCTTATAAGATTTTAACTTTATTTGTGAGGTTTATGTTATGGGACAGTAGAAAATTGAAAAAAATCAGAAAACAGCCGTATACTTGCTGAATTAGCACAACAAAAGACACAAATAGAAAAACACATCCAAACAGTGAAATCATTGCAAAATCAAACCCTGAAGGCATATAACTATATCTTATAAGATTTTAACTTTATTTGTGAGGTTTATGTTATGGGACAGTAGAAAATTGAAAAAAATCAGAAAACAGCCGTATACTTGCTGAATGTGCACAAAAACAGACACAAATAGAAAAACACATCCAAACAGTGAAATCATTGCAAAATCAAACACTGACGGCATATAACTATATCTTATAAGATGTTAACTTCATTTGTGAGGTTTATGTTATGGGACAGTAGAAAATTGAAAAAAATCAGAAAACAGTCGATACTTGCTGAATGTGCACAACAAAAGACACAAATAGAAAAACACATCCAAACAGTGAAATCATTGCAAAATCAAACACTGAGGGTACAGAAGTATATATTATAAGATGTTAACTTTATTTGTGAGGTTTATGTTATGGGACAGTAGAAAATTGAAAAAAATCAGAAAACAGCCGTATACTTGCTGAATGTGCACAAAAACAGACACAAATAGAAAAACACATCCAAACAGTGAAATCATTGCAAAATCAAACACTGAAGGCATATAACTATATCTTATAAGATGTTAACTTTATTTGTGAGGTTTATGTTATGCGACAGTAGAAAATTGAAAAAAATCAGAAAACAGCCGTATACTTGCTGAATGTGCACAACAAAAGACACAAATAGAAAAACACATCCAAACAGTGAAATCATTGCAAAATCAAACACTGAAGGCATATAACTATATCTTATAAGATGTTAACTTTATTTGTGAGGTTTATGTTATGCGACAGTAGAAAATTGAAAAAAATCAGAAAACAGCCGTATACTTGCTGAATGTGCACAACAAAAGACACAAATAGAAAAACACATCCAAACAGTGAAATCATTGCAAAATCAAACACTGAAGGCATATAACTATATCTTATAAGATGTTAACTTTATTTGTGAGGTTTATGTTATGCGACAGTAGAAAATTGAAAAAAATCAGAAAACAGCCGTATACTTGCTGAATGTGCACAACAAAAGACACAAATAGAAAAACACATCCAAACAGTGAAATCATTGCAAAATCAAACCCTGAAGGCATATAACTATATCTTATAAGATTTTAACTTTATTTGTGAGGTTTATATTATGGGACAGTAGAAAATTGAAAAAAATCAGAAAACAGCCGTATACTTGCTGAATGTGCACAAAAACAGACACAAATAGAAAAGCACATCCAAACAGTGAAATCATTGCAAAATCAAACACTGAGGGTACAGAAGTATATCTTATAAGATGTTAACTTTATTTGTGAGGTTTATGTTATGCGACAGTAGAAAATTGAAAATATCAGAAAACAGCCGTATACTTGCTGAATGCGCACAAAAACAGACACAAATAGAAAAACACATCCAAACAGTGAAATCATTGCAAAATCAAACACTGAAGGCATATAACTATATCTTATAAGATTTTTACTTTATTTGTGAGGTTTATGTTATGGGACAGTAGAAAATTGAAAAAAATCTGAAAACAGCCGTATACTTGCTGAATGTGCACAAAAACAGACACAAATAGAAAAACACATCCAAACAGTGAAATCATTGCAAAATCAAACACTGAAGGCATATAACTATATCTTATAAGATTTTAACTTTATTTGTGAGGTTTATGTTATGGGACAGTAGAAAATTGAAAAAAATCAGAAAACAGCCGTATACTTGCTGAATGTGGACAAAAACAGACACAAATAGAAAAACACATCCAAACAGTGAAATCATTGCAAAATCAAACACTGAGGGTACAGAAGTATATCTTATAAGATGTTAACTTTATTTGTGAGGTTTATGTTATGCGACAGTAGAAAATTGAAAAAAATCAGAAAACAGCCGTATACTTGCTGAATGCGCACAAAAAACAGACACAAATAGAAAAACACATCCAAACAGTGATATCATTGCAAAATCAAACACTGAAGGCATATAACTATATCTTATAAGATTTTTACTTTATTTGTGAGGTTTATGTTATGGGACAGTAGAAAATTGAAAAAAATCTGAAAACAGCCGTATACTTGCTGAATGTGCACAAAAACAGACACAAATAGAAAAACACATCCAAACAGTGAAATCATTGCAAAATCAAACACTGAAGGCATATAACTATATCTTATAAGATTTTAACTTTATTTGTGAGGTTTATGTTATGGGACAGTAGAAAATTGAAAAAAATCAGAAAACAGCCGTATACTTGCTGAATGTGCACAAAAACAGACACAAATAGAAAAACACATCCAAACAGTGAAATCATTGCAAAATCAAACACTGAGGGTACAGAAGTATATCTTATAAGATGTTAACTTTATTTGTGAGGTTTATGTTATGGGACAGTAGAAAATTGAAAAAAATCAGAAAACAGTCGATACTTGCTGAATGTGCACAACAAAAGACACAAATAGAAAAACACATCCAAACAGTGAAATCATTGCAAAATCAAACACTGAGGGTACAGAAGTATATCTTATAAGATGTTAACTTTATTTGTGAGGTTTATGTTATGGGACAGTAGAAAATTGAAAAAAATCAGAAAACAGCCGTATACTTGCTGAATGTGCACAAAAACAGACACAAATAGAAAAACACATCCAAACAGTGAAATCATTGCAAAATCAAACACTGAAGGCATATAACTATATCTTATAAGATGTTAACTTTATTTGTGAGGTTTATGTTATGCGACAGTAGAAAATTGAAAAAAATCAGAAAACAGCCGTATACTTGCTGAATGTGCACAACAAAAGACACAAATAGAAAAACACATCCAAACAGTGAAATCATTGCAAAATCAAACACTGAAGGCATATAACTATATCTTATAAGATGTTAACTTTATTTGTGAGGTTTATGTTATGCGACAGTAGAAAATTGAAAAAAATCAGAAAACAGCCGTATACTTGCTGAATGTGCACAACAAAAGACACAAATAGAAAAACACATCCAAACAGTGAAATCATTGCAAAATCAAACACTGAAGGCATATAACTATATCTTATAAGATGTTAACTTTATTTGTGAGGTTTATGTTATGCGACAGTAGAAAATTGAAAAAAATCAGAAAACAGCCGTATACTTGCTGAATGTGCACAAAACAGACACAAATAGAAAAACACATCCAAACAGTGAAATCATTGCAAAATCAAACACTTACGGCATATAACTATATCTTATAAGATGTTAACTTTATTTATCAGGTTTATGTGACGGGACAATAGAAAATTGAAAAAAATCAGAAAACAGCCGTATACTTGCTGAATGTGCACAAAACAGACACAAATAGAAAAGCACATCCAAACAGTGAAATCATTGCAAAATCAAACATTGAGGGTACAGAAGTATATCTTATAAGATGTTAACTTTATTTGTGAGGTTTATGTTATGCGACAGTAGAAAATTGAAAAAAATCAGAAAACAGCCGTATACTTGCTGAATGCGCACAAAAACAGACACAAATAGAAAAACACATCCAAACAGTGAAATCATTGCAAAATCAAACACTGACGGCATATAACTATATCTTATAAGATTTTAACTTTATTTGTGAGGTTTATGTTATGGGACAGCAGAAAATTGAAAAAAATCAGAAAACATCCGTATACTTGATGAATGTGGACAAAAACAGACACAAATAGAAAAACACATCCAAACAGTGAAATCATTGCAAAATCAAACACTGAAGGCATATAACTATATCTTATAAGATTTTTACTTTATTTGTGAGGTTTATGTTATGGGACAGTAGAAAATTGAAAAAAATCTGAAAACAGCCGTATACTTGCTGAATGTGCACAAAAACAGACACAAATAGAAAAACACATCCAAACAGTGAAATCATTGCAAAATCAAACACTGAAGGCATATAACTATATCTTATAAGATGTTAACTTTATTTGTGAGGTTTATGTTATGCGACAGTAGAAAATTGAAAAAAATCAGAAAACAGCCATATACTTGCTGAATGTGCACAACAAAAGACACAAATAGAAAAACACATCCAAACAGTGAAATCATTGCAAAATCAAACACTGAAGGCATATAACTATATCTTATAAGATGTTAACTTTATTTGTGAGGTTTATGTTATGCGACAGTAGAAAATTGAAAAAAATCAGAAAACAGCCGTATACTTGCTGAATGTGCACAACAAAAGACACAAATAGAAAAACACATCCAAACAGTGAAATCATTGCAAAATCAAACACTGAAGGCATATAACTATATCTTATAAGATGTTAACTTTATTTGTGAGGTTTATGTTATGCGACAGTAGAAAATTGAAAAAAATCAGAAAACAGCCGTATACTTGCTGAATGTGCACAAAAACAGACACAAATAGAAAAACACATCCAAACAGTGAAATCATTGCAAAATCAAACACTTACGGCATATAACTATATCTTATAAGATGTTAACTTTATTTATCAGGTTTATGTGACGGGACAATAGAAAATTGAAAAAAATCAGAAAACAGCCGTATACTTGCTGAATGTGCACAAAACAGACACAAATAGAAAAGCACATCCAAACAGTGAAATCATTGCAAAATCAAACACTGAGGGTACAGAAGTATATCTTATAAGATGTTAACTTTATTCGTGAGGTTTATGTTATGCGACAGTAGAAAATTGAAAAAAATCTGAAAACAGCCGTATACTTGCTGAATGTGCACAAAAACAGACACAAATAGAAAAACACATCCAAACAGTGAAATCATTGCAAAATCAAACACTGAAGGCATATAACTATATCTTATAAGATTTTAACTTTATTTGTGAGGTTTATGTTATGGGACAGTAGAAAATTGAAAAAAATCTGAAAACAGCCGTATACTTGCTGAATGTGCACAAAACAGACACAAATAGAAAAACACATCCAAACAGTGAAATCATTGCAAAATCAAACACTGACAGCATATAACTATATCTTATAAGATGTTAACTTTATTTATCAGGTTTATGTTACGGGACAATAGAAAATTGAAAAAAATCAGAAAACAGCCGTATACTTGCTGAATGTGCACAAAACAGACACAAATAGAAAAGCACATCCAAACAGTGAAATCATTGCAAAATCAAACACTGAGGGTACAGAAGTATATCTTATAAGAAGTTAACTTTATTTGTGAGGTTTATGTTATGGGATAGTAGAAAATTGAAAAAAATCAGAAAACAGCCGTATACTTGCTGAATGCGCACAAAAACAGACACAAATAGAAAAAAACATACAAACAGTGGAATCATTGCAAAATCAAACACTGAAGGCATATAACTATATCTTAAAAGATGTTAACTTTATTTGTGAGGTTTATGTTATGGGACAGTAGAAAATTGAAAAAAATCAGAAAACAGCCGTATACTTGCTGAATGCGCACAAAAACAGACACAAATAGAAAAACACATCCAAACAGTGAAATCATTGCAAAATCAAACACTGAGGTTACAGAAGTGTATCTTATAAGATGTTAACTTTATTTGTGAGGTTTATGTTACGGGACAATAGAAAATTGAAAAAAATCAGAAAACAGCCGTATACTTGCTGAATGTGCACAAAAACAGACACAAATAGAAAAACACATCCAAACAGTGAAATCATTGCAAAATCAAACACTGACGGCATATAACTATATCTTATAAGATGTTAACTTCATTTGTGAGGTTTATGTTATGGGACAGTAGAAAATTGAAAAAAAATCAGAAAACAGCCGTATACTTGCTGAATGTGCACAAAAACAGACACAAATAGAAAAACACATCCAAACAGTGAAATCATTGCAAAATCAGACACTGAGGGTACAGAAGTATATCTTATAAGATGTTAACTTTATTCGTGAGGTTTATGTTATGGGACAGTAGAAAATTGAAAAAAATCAGAAAACAGCCGTATACTTGCTGAATGTGCACAAAACAGACACAAATAGAAAAACACATCCAAACAGTGAAATCATTGCAAAATCAAACACTGAGGGTACAGAAGTATATCTTATAAGATTTTAACTTTATTTGTGAGGTTTATGTTATGGGACAGTAGAAAATTGAAAAAAATCAGAAAACAGCCGTATACTTGCTGAATTAGCACAACAAAAGACACAAATAGAAAAACACATCCAAACAGTGAAATCATTGCAAAATCAAACCCTGAAGGCATATAACTATATCTTATAAGATTTTAACTTTATTTGTGAGGTTTATGTTATGGGACAGTAGAAAATTGAAAAAAATCAGAAAACAGCCGTATACTTGCTGAATGTGCACAAAAACAGACACAAATAGAAAAACACATCCAAACAGTGAAATCATTGCAAAATCAAACACTGACGGCATATAACTATATCTTATAAGATGTTAACTTCATTTGTGAGGTTTATGTTATGGGACAGTAGAAAATTGAAAAAAATCAGAAAACAGTCGATACTTGCTGAATGTGCACAACAAAAGACACAAATAGAAAAACACATCCAAACAGTGAAATCATTGCAAAATCAAACACTGAGGGTACAGAAGTATATATTATAAGATGTTAACTTTATTTGTGAGGTTTATGTTATGGGACAGTAGAAAATTGAAAAAAATCAGAAAACAGCCGTATACTTGCTGAATGTGCACAAAAACAGACACAAATAGAAAAACACATCCAAACAGTGAAATCATTGCAAAATCAAACACTGAAGGCATATAACTATATCTTATAAGATGTTAACTTTATTTGTGAGGTTTATGTTATGCGACAGTAGAAAATTGAAAAAAATCAGAAAACAGCCGTATACTTGCTGAATGTGCACAACAAAAGACACAAATAGAAAAACACATCCAAACAGTGAAATCATTGCAAAATCAAACACTGAAGGCATATAACTATATCTTATAAGATGTTAACTTTATTTGTGAGGTTTATGTTATGCGACAGTAGAAAATTGAAAAAAATCAGAAAACAGCCGTATACTTGCTGAATGTGCACAACAAAAGACACAAATAGAAAAACACATCCAAACAGTGAAATCATTGCAAAATCAAACACTGAAGGCATATAACTATATCTTATAAGATGTTAACTTTATTTGTGAGGTTTATGTTATGCGACAGTAGAAAATTGAAAAAAATCAGAAAACAGCCGTATACTTGCTGAATGTGCACAACAAAAGACACAAATAGAAAAACACATCCAAACAGTGAAATCATTGCAAAATCAAACCCTGAAGGCATATAACTATATCTTATAAGATTTTAACTTTATTTGTGAGGTTTATATTATGGGACAGTAGAAAATTGAAAAAAATCAGAAAACAGCCGTATACTTGCTGAATGTGCACAAAAACAGACACAAATAGAAAAGCACATCCAAACAGTGAAATCATTGCAAAATCAAACACTGAGGGTACAGAAGTATATCTTATAAGATGTTAACTTTATTTGTGAGGTTTATGTTATGCGACAGTAGAAAATTGAAAATATCAGAAAACAGCCGTATACTTGCTGAATGCGCACAAAAACAGACACAAATAGAAAAACACATCCAAACAGTGAAATCATTGCAAAATCAAACACTGAAGGCATATAACTATATCTTATAAGATTTTTACTTTATTTGTGAGGTTTATGTTATGGGACAGTAGAAAATTGAAAAAAATCTGAAAACAGCCGTATACTTGCTGAATGTGCACAAAAACAGACACAAATAGAAAAACACATCCAAACAGTGAAATCATTGCAAAATCAAACACTGAAGGCATATAACTATATCTTATAAGATTTTAACTTTATTTGTGAGGTTTATGTTATGGGACAGTAGAAAATTGAAAAAAATCAGAAAACAGCCGTATACTTGCTGAATGTGGACAAAAACAGACACAAATAGAAAAACACATCCAAACAGTGAAATCATTGCAAAATCAAACACTGAGGGTACAGAAGTATATCTTATAAGATGTTAACTTTATTTGTGAGGTTTATGTTATGCGACAGTAGAAAATTGAAAAAAATCAGAAAACAGCCGTATACTTGCTGAATGCGCACAAAAAACAGACACAAATAGAAAAACACATCCAAACAGTGATATCATTGCAAAATCAAACACTGAAGGCATATAACTATATCTTATAAGATTTTTACTTTATTTGTGAGGTTTATGTTATGGGACAGTAGAAAATTGAAAAAAATCAGAAAACAGCCGTATACTTGCTGAATGTGCACAAAAACAGACACAAATAGAAAAACACATCCAAACAGTGAAATCATTGCAAAATCAAACACTGAGGGTACAGAAGTATATCTTATAAGATGTTAACTTTATTTGTGAGGTTTATGTTATGCGACAGTAGAAAATTGAAAATATCAGAAAACAGCCGTATACTTGCTGAATGCGCACAAAAACAGACACAAATAGAAAAACACATCCAAACAGTGAAATCATTGCAAAATCAAACACTGAAGGCATATAACTATATCTTATAAGATTTTTACTTTATTTGTGAGGTTTATGTTATGGGACAGTAGAAAATTGAAAAAAATCTGAAAACAGCCGTATACTTGCTGAATGTGCACAAAAACAGACACAAATAGAAAAACACATCCAAACAGTGAAATCATTGCAAAATCAAACACTGAAGGCATATAACTATATCTTATAAGATTTTAACTTTATTTGTGAGGTTTATGTTATGGGACAGTAGAAAATTGAAAAAAATCAGAAAACAGCCGTATACTTGCTGAATGTGGACAAAAACAGACACAAATAGAAAAACACATCCAAACAGTGAAATCATTGCAAAATCAAACACTGAGGGTACAGAAGTATATCTTATAAGATGTTAACTTTATTTGTGAGGTTTATGTTATGCGACAGTAGAAAATTGAAAAAAATCAGAAAACAGCCGTATACTTGCTGAATGCGCACAAAAAACAGACACAAATAGAAAAACACATCCAAACAGTGATATCATTGCAAAATCAAACACTGAAGGCATATAACTATATCTTATAAGATTTTTACTTTATTTGTGAGGTTTATGTTATGGGACAGTAGAAAATTGAAAAAAATCAGAAAACAGCCGTATACTTGCTGAATGTGCACAAAAACAGACACAAATAGAAAAACACATCCAAACAGTGAAATCATTGCAAAATCAAACACTGAGGGTACAGAAGTATATCTTATAAGATGTTAACTTTATTTGTGAGGTTTATGTTATGGGACAGTAGAAAATTGAAAAAAATCAGAAAACAGTCGATACTTGCTGAATGTGCACAACAAAAGACACAAATAGAAAAACACATCCAAACAGTGAAATCATTGCAAAATCAAACACTGAGGGTACAGAAGTATATCTTATAAGATGTTAACTTTATTTGTGAGGTTTATGTTATGGGACAGTAGAAAATTGAAAAAAATCAGAAAACAGCCGTATACTTGCTGAATGTGCACAAAAACAGACACAAATAGAAAAACACATCCAAACAGTGAAATCATTGCAAAATCAAACACTGAAGGCATATAACTATATCTTATAAGATGTTAACTTTATTTGTGAGGTTTATGTTATGCGACAGTAGAAAATTGAAAAAAATCAGAAAACAGCCGTATACTTGCTGAATGTGCACAACAAAAGACACAAATAGAAAAACACATCCAAACAGTGAAATCATTGCAAAATCAAACACTGAAGGCATATAACTATATCTTATAAGATGTTAACTTTATTTGTGAGGTTTATGTTATGCGACAGTAGAAAATTGAAAAAAATCAGAAAACAGCCGTATACTTGCTGAATGTGCACAACAAAAGACACAAATAGAAAAACACATCCAAACAGTGAAATCATTGCAAAATCAAACACTGAAGGCATATAACTATATCTTATAAGATGTTAACTTTATTTGTGAGGTTTATGTTATGCGACAGTAGAAAATTGAAAAAAATCAGAAAACAGCCGTATACTTGCTGAATGTGCACAAAACAGACACAAATAGAAAAACACATCCAAACAGTGAAATCATTGCAAAATCAAACACTTACGGCATATAACTATATCTTATAAGATGTTAACTTTATTTATCAGGTTTATGTGACGGGACAATAGAAAATTGAAAAAAATCAGAAAACAGCCGTATACTTGCTGAATGTGCACAAAACAGACACAAATAGAAAAGCACATCCAAACAGTGAAATCATTGCAAAATCAAACATTGAGGGTACAGAAGTATATCTTATAAGATGTTAACTTTATTTGTGAGGTTTATGTTATGCGACAGTAGAAAATTGAAAAAAATCAGAAAACAGCCGTATACTTGCTGAATGCGCACAAAAACAGACACAAATAGAAAAACACATCCAAACAGTGAAATCATTGCAAAATCAAACACTGACGGCATATAACTATATCTTATAAGATTTTAACTTTATTTGTGAGGTTTATGTTATGGGACAGCAGAAAATTGAAAAAAATCAGAAAACATCCGTATACTTGATGAATGTGGACAAAAACAGACACAAATAGAAAAACACATCCAAACAGTGAAATCATTGCAAAATCAAACACTGAAGGCATATAACTATATCTTATAAGATTTTTACTTTATTTGTGAGGTTTATGTTATGGGACAGTAGAAAATTGAAAAAAATCTGAAAACAGCCGTATACTTGCTGAATGTGCACAAAAACAGACACAAATAGAAAAACACATCCAAACAGTGAAATCATTGCAAAATCAAACACTGAAGGCATATAACTATATCTTATAAGATGTTAACTTTATTTGTGAGGTTTATGTTATGCGACAGTAGAAAATTGAAAAAAATCAGAAAACAGCCATATACTTGCTGAATGTGCACAACAAAAGACACAAATAGAAAAACACATCCAAACAGTGAAATCATTGCAAAATCAAACACTGAAGGCATATAACTATATCTTATAAGATGTTAACTTTATTTGTGAGGTTTATGTTATGCGACAGTAGAAAATTGAAAAAAATCAGAAAACAGCCGTATACTTGCTGAATGTGCACAACAAAAGACACAAATAGAAAAACACATCCAAACAGTGAAATCATTGCAAAATCAAACACTGAAGGCATATAACTATATCTTATAAGATGTTAACTTTATTTGTGAGGTTTATGTTATGCGACAGTAGAAAATTGAAAAAAATCAGAAAACAGCCGTATACTTGCTGAATGTGCACAAAAACAGACACAAATAGAAAAACACATCCAAACAGTGAAATCATTGCAAAATCAAACACTTACGGCATATAACTATATCTTATAAGATGTTAACTTTATTTATCAGGTTTATGTGACGGGACAATAGAAAATTGAAAAAAATCAGAAAACAGCCGTATACTTGCTGAATGTGCACAAAACAGACACAAATAGAAAAGCACATCCAAACAGTGAAATCATTGCAAAATCAAACACTGAGGGTACAGAAGTATATCTTATAAGATGTTAACTTTATTCGTGAGGTTTATGTTATGCGACAGTAGAAAATTGAAAAAAATCTGAAAACAGCCGTATACTTGCTGAATGTGCACAAAAACAGACACAAATAGAAAAACACATCCAAACAGTGAAATCATTGCAAAATCAAACACTGAAGGCATATAACTATATCTTATAAGATTTTAACTTTATTTGTGAGGTTTATGTTATGGGACAGTAGAAAATTGAAAAAAATCTGAAAACAGCCGTATACTTGCTGAATGTGCACAAAACAGACACAAATAGAAAAACACATCCAAACAGTGAAATCATTGCAAAATCAAACACTGACAGCATATAACTATATCTTATAAGATGTTAACTTTATTTATCAGGTTTATGTTACGGGACAATAGAAAATTGAAAAAAATCAGAAAACAGCCGTATACTTGCTGAATGTGCACAAAACAGACACAAATAGAAAAGCACATCCAAACAGTGAAATCATTGCAAAATCAAACACTGAGGGTACAGAAGTATATCTTATAAGATGTTAACTTTATTTGTGAGGTTTATGTTATGGGACAGTAGAAAATTGAAAAAAATCAGAAAACAGTCGATACTTGCTGAATGTGCACAACAAAAGACACAAATAGAAAAACACATCCAAACAGTGAAATCATTGCAAAATCAAACACTGAGGGTACAGAAGTATATCTTATAAGAAGTTAACTTTATTTGTGAGGTTTATGTTATGGGATAGTAGAAAATTGAAAAAAATCAGAAAACAGCCGTATACTTGCTGAATGCGCACAAAAACAGACACAAATAGAAAAAAACATACAAACAGTGGAATCATTGCAAAATCAAACACTGAAGGCATATAACTATATCTTAAAAGATGTTAACTTTATTTGTGAGGTTTATGTTATGGGACAGTAGAAAATTGAAAAAAATCAGAAAACAGCCGTATACTTGCTGAATGCGCACAAAAACAGACACAAATAGAAAAACACATCCAAACAGTGAAATCATTGCAAAATCAAACACTGAGGTTACAGAAGTGTATCTTATAAGATGTTAACTTTATTTGTGAGGTTTATGTTACGGGACAATAGAAAATTGAAAAAAATCAGAAAACAGCCGTATACTTGCTGAATGTGCACAAAAACAGACACAAATAGAAAAACACATCCAAACAGTGAAATCATTGCAAAATCAAACACTGACGGCATATAACTATATCTTATAAGATGTTAACTTCATTTGTGAGGTTTATGTTATGGGACAGTAGAAAATTGAAAAAAAATCAGAAAACAGCCGTATACTTGCTGAATGTGCACAAAAACAGACACAAATAGAAAAACACATCCAAACAGTGAAATCATTGCAAAATCAGACACTGAGGGTACAGAAGTATATCTTATAAGATGTTAACTTTATTCGTGAGGTTTATGTTATGGGACAGTAGAAAATTGAAAAAAATCAGAAAACAGCCGTATACTTGCTGAATGTGCACAAAACAGACACAAATAGAAAAACACATCCAAACAGTGAAATCATTGCAAAATCAAACACTGAGGGTACAGAAGTATATCTTATAAGATTTTAACTTTATTTGTGAGGTTTATGTTATGGGACAGTAGAAAATTGAAAAAAATCAGAAAACAGCCGTATACTTGCTGAATTAGCACAACAAAAGACACAAATAGAAAAACACATCCAAACAGTGAAATCATTGCAAAATCAAACCCTGAAGGCATATAACTATATCTTATAAGATTTTAACTTTATTTGTGAGGTTTATGTTATGGGACAGTAGAAAATTGAAAAAAATCAGAAAACAGCCGTATACTTGCTGAATGTGCACAAAAACAGACACAAATAGAAAAACACATCCAAACAGTGAAATCATTGCAAAATCAAACACTGACGGCATATAACTATATCTTATAAGATGTTAACTTCATTTGTGAGGTTTATGTTATGGGACAGTAGAAAATTGAAAAAAATCAGAAAACAGTCGATACTTGCTGAATGTGCACAACAAAAGACACAAATAGAAAAACACATCCAAACAGTGAAATCATTGCAAAATCAAACACTGAGGGTACAGAAGTATATATTATAAGATGTTAACTTTATTTGTGAGGTTTATGTTATGGGACAGTAGAAAATTGAAAAAAATCAGAAAACAGCCGTATACTTGCTGAATGTGCACAAAAACAGACACAAATAGAAAAACACATCCAAACAGTGAAATCATTGCAAAATCAAACACTGAAGGCATATAACTATATCTTATAAGATGTTAACTTTATTTGTGAGGTTTATGTTATGCGACAGTAGAAAATTGAAAAAAATCAGAAAACAGCCGTATACTTGCTGAATGTGCACAACAAAAGACACAAATAGAAAAACACATCCAAACAGTGAAATCATTGCAAAATCAAACACTGAAGGCATATAACTATATCTTATAAGATGTTAACTTTATTTGTGAGGTTTATGTTATGCGACAGTAGAAAATTGAAAAAAATCAGAAAACAGCCGTATACTTGCTGAATGTGCACAACAAAAGACACAAATAGAAAAACACATCCAAACAGTGAAATCATTGCAAAATCAAACACTGAAGGCATATAACTATATCTTATAAGATGTTAACTTTATTTGTGAGGTTTATGTTATGCGACAGTAGAAAATTGAAAAAAATCAGAAAACAGCCGTATACTTGCTGAATGTGCACAACAAAAGACACAAATAGAAAAACACATCCAAACAGTGAAATCATTGCAAAATCAAACCCTGAAGGCATATAACTATATCTTATAAGATTTTAACTTTATTTGTGAGGTTTATATTATGGGACAGTAGAAAATTGAAAAAAATCAGAAAACAGCCGTATACTTGCTGAATGTGCACAAAAACAGACACAAATAGAAAAACACATCCAAACAGTGAAATCATTGCAAAATCAAACACTGAAGGCATATAACTATATCTTATAAGATTTTAACTTTATTTGTGAGGTTTATGTTATGGGACAGTAGAAAATTGAAAAAAATCAGAAAACAGCCGTATACTTGCTGAATGTGCACAAAACAGACACAAATAGAAAAACACATCCAAACAGTGAAATCATTGCAAAATCAAACACTGACGGCATATAACTATATCTTATAAGATGTTAACTTTATTTATCAGGTTTATGTGACGGGACAATAGAAAATTGAAAAAAATCAGAAAACAGCCGTATACTTGATGAATGTGGACAAAAACAGACACAAATAGAAAAACACATCCAAACAGTGAAATCATTGCAAAATCAAACACTGAAGGCATATAACTATATCTTATAAGATTTTTACTTTATTTGTGAGGTTTATGTTATGGGACAGTAGAAAATTGAAAAAAATCTGAAAACAGCCGTATACTTGCTGAATGTGCACAAAAACAGACACAAATAGAAAAACACATCCAAACAGTGAAATCATTGCAAAATCAAACACTGAAGGCATATAACTATATCTTATAAGATTTTAACTTTATTTGTGAGGTTTATGTTATGGGACAGTAGAAAATTGAAAAAAATCTGAAAACAGCCGTATACTTGCTGAATGTGCACAAAACAGACACAAATAGAAAAACACATCCAAACAGTGAAATCATTGCAAAATCAAACACTGACAGCATATAACTATATCTTATAAGATGTTAACTTTATTTATCAGGTTTATGTTACGGGACAATAGAAAATTGAAAAAAATCAGAAAACAGCCGTATACTTGCTGAATGTGCACAAAACAGACACAAATAGAAAAACACATCAAAACAGTGAAATCATTGCAAAATCAAACACTGAGGTTACAGAAGTATATCTTATAAGATGTTAACTTTATTTGTGACGTTTATGTTATGGGACAGTAGCAAATTGAAAAAAATCAGAAAACAGCCGTATACTTGCAGAATGTGCACATAACAGACACAAATAGAAAAACACATCCAAACAGTGAAATCATTGCAAAATCAAACACTGACGGCATATAACTATATCTTATAAGATGTTAACTTTATTTGTGAGGTTTATGTTTTGCGACAGTAGAAAATTGAAAAAAATCAGAAAACAGCCGTATACTTGCTGAATGTGCACAAAAACAGACACAAATAGAAAAACACATCCAAACAGTGAAATCATTGCAAAATCAAACACTGAAGGCATATAACTATATCTTATAAGATGTTAACTTTATTTGTGAGGTTTATGTTATGCGACAGTAGAAAATTGAAAAAAATCAGAAAACAGCCGTATACTTGCTGAATGTGCACAACAAAAGACACAAATAGAAAAACACATCCAAACAGTGAAATCATTGCAAAATCAAACACTGAAGGCATATAACTATATCTTATAAGATGTTAACTTTATTTGTGAGGTTTATGTTATGCGACAGTAGAAAATTGAAAAAAATCAGAAAACAGCCGTATACTTGCTGAATGTGCACAACAAAAGACACAAATAGAAAAACACATCCAAACAGTGAAATCATTGCAAAATCAAACCCTGAAGGCATATAACTATATCTTATAAGATTTTAACTTTATTTGTGAGGTTTATATTATGGGACAGTAGAAAATTGAAAAAAATCAGAAAACAGCCGTATACTTGCTGAATGTGCACAAAAACAGACACAAATAGAAAAACACATCCAAACAGTGAAATCATTGCAAAATCAAACACTGAAGGCATATAACTATATCTTATAAGATTTTAACTTTATTTGTGAGGTTTATGTTATGGGACAGTAGAAAATTGAAAAAAATCAGAAAACAGCCGTATACTTGCTGAATGTGCACAAAACAGACACAAATAGAAAAACACATCCAAACAGTGAAATCATTGCAAAATCAAACACTGACGGCATATAACTATATCTTATAAGATGTTAACTTTATTTGTGACGTTTATGTTATGGGACAGTAGCAAATTGAAAAAAATCAGAAAACAGCCGTATACTTGCAGAATGTGCACATAACAGACACAAATAGAAAAACACATCCAAACAGTGAAATCATTGCAAAATCAAACACTGACGGCATATAACTATATCTTATAAGATGTTAACTTTATTTGTGAGGTTTATGTTTTGCGACAGTAGAAAATTGAAAAAAATCAGAAAACAGCCGTATACTTGCTGAATGTGCACAAAACAGACACAAAAAGAAAAACACATCCAAACAGTGAAATCATTGCAAAATCAAACACTGAGGGTACAGAAGTATATCTTATAAGATGTTAACTTTATTTGTGAGGTTTATGTTATGCGACAGTAGAAAATTGAAAAAAATCAGAAAACAGCCGTATACTTGCTGAATGTGCACAAAAACAGACACAAATAGAAAAACACATCCAAACAGTGAAATCATTGCAAAATCAAACACTGAAGGCATATAACTATATCTTATAAGATGTTAACTTTATTTGTGAGGTTTATGTTATGCGACAGTAGAAAATTGAAAAAAATCAGAAAACAGCCGTATACTTGCTGAATGTGCACAAAACAGACACAAAAAGAAAAACACATCCAAACAGTGAAATCATTGCAAAATCAAACACTGAGGGTACAGAAGTATATATTATAAGATGTTAACTTTATTTGTGAGGTTTATGTTATGGGACAGTAGAAAATTGAAAAAAATCAGAAAACAGCCGTATACTTGCTGAATGTGCACAAAAACAGACACAAATAGAAAAACACATCCAAACAGTGAAATCATTGCAAAATCAAACACTGAAGGCATATAACTATATCTTATAAGATGTTAACTTTATTTGTGAGGTTTATGTTATGCGACAGTAGAAAATTGAAAAAAATCAGAAAACAGCCGTATACTTGCTGAATGTGCACAACAAAAGACACAAATAGAAAAACACATCCAAACAGTGAAATCATTGCATCAAACACTGAGGTTACAGAAGTGTATCTTATAAGATGTTAACTTTATTTGTGAGGTTTATGTTACGGGACAATAGAAAATTGAAAAAAATCAGAAAACAGCCGTATACTTGCTGAATGTGCACAAAAACAGACACAAATAGAAAAACACATCCAAACAGTGAAATCATTGCAAAATCAAACACTGACGGCATATAACTATATCTTATAAGATGTTAACTTCATTTGTGAGGTTTATGTTATGGGACAGTAGAAAATTGAAAAAAAATCAGAAAACAGCCGTATACTTGCTGAATGTGCACAAAAACAGACACAAATAGAAAAACACATCCAAACAGTGAAATCATTGCAAAATCAAACACTGAAGGCATATAACTATATCTTATAAGATGTTAACTTTATTTGTGAGGTTTATGTTATGCGACAGTAGAAAATTGAAAAAAATCAGAAAACAGCCGTATACTTGCTGAATGTGCACAAAACAGACACAAATAGAAAAACACATCCAAACAGTGAAATCATTGCAAAATCAAACACTGACAGCATATAACTATATCTTATAAGATGTTAACTTTATTTATCAGGTTTATGTTACGGGACAATAGAAAATTGAAAAAAATCAGAAAACAGCCGTATACTTGCTGAATGTGCACAAAACAGACACAAATAGAAAAACACATCCAAACAGTGAAATCATTGCAAAATCAAACACTGAGGTTACAGAAGTATATCTTATAAGATGTTAACTTTATTTGTGACGTTTATGTTATGGGACAGTAGAAAATTGAAAAAAATCAGAAAACAGCCGTATACTTGCTGAATGTGCACAAAAACAGACACAAATAGAAAAACACATCCAAACAGTGAAATCATTGCAAAATCAAACACTGAAGGCATATAACTATATCTTATAAGATTTTAACTTTATTTGTGAGGTTTATGTTATGGGACAGTAGCAAATTGAAAAAAATCAGAAAACAGCCGTATACTTGCAGAATGTGCACATAACAGACACAAATAGAAAAACACATCCAAACAGTGAAATCATTGCAAAATCAAACACTGACGGCATATAACTATATCTTATAAGATGTTAACTTTATTTGTGAGGTTTATGTTTTGCGACAGTAGAAAATTGAAAAAAATCAGAAAACAGCCGTATACTTGCTGAATGTGCACAAAACAGACACAAAAAGAAAAACACATCCAAACAGTGAAATCATTGCAAAATCAAACACTGAGGGTACAGAAGTATATCTTATAAGATGTTAACTTTATTTGTGAGGTTTATGTTATGCGACAGTAGAAAATTGAAAAAAATCAGAAAACAGCCGTATACTTGCTGAATGTGCACAAAAACAGACACAAATAGAAAAACACATCCAAACAGTGAAATCATTGCAAAATCAAACACTGAAGGCATATAACTATATCTTATAAGATGTTAACTTTATTTGTGAGGTTTATGTTATGCGACAGTCGAAAATTGAAAAAAATCAGAAAACAGCCGTATACTTGCTGAATGCGCACAAAAACAGACACAAATAGAAAAACACATCCAAACAGTGAAATCATTGCAAAATCAAACACTGAGGTTACAGAAGTATATCTTATAAGATGTTAACTTTATTTGTGAGGTTTATGTTATGGGACAGTAGGAAATTTAAAAAAATCAGAAAACAGCCGTATACTTGCTGAATGTGCACAAAAACAGACACAAATAGAAAAACACATCCAAACAGTGAAATCATTGCAAAATCAAACATTGAGGTTACAGAGGTATATCTTATAAGATGTTAACTTTATTTGTGAGGTTTATGTTATGGGACAGTAGAAAATTGAAAAAAAATCAGAAAACAGCCGTATACTTGCTGAATGTGCACAAAAACAGACACAAATAGAAAAACACATCCAAACAGTGAAATCATTGCAAAATCAAACACTGAGGTTACAGAAGTATATCTTATAAGATGTTAACTTTATTTGTGAGGTTTATGTTATGGGCGAGGAGAAAATTGAAAAAAATCAGAAAACAGCCGTATACTTGCTGAATGTGCACAAAACAGACACAAATAGAAAAACACATCCAAACAGTGAAATCATTGCAAAATCAAACACTGAGGGCACAGAAGTATATCTTATAAGATGTTAACTTTATTTGTGAGGTTTATGTTATGGGATAGTAGAAAATTGAAAAAAATCAGAAAACAGCCGTATACTTGCTGAATGCGCACAAAAACAGACACAAATAGAAAAAAACATACAAACAGTGAAATCATTGCAAAATCAAACACTGAAGGCATATAACTATATCTTAAAAGATGTTAACTTTATTTGTGAGGTTTATGTTATGGGACAGTAGAAAATTGAAAAAAATCAGAAAACAGCCGTATACTTGCTGAATGCGCACAAAAACAGACACAAATAGAAAAACACATCCAAACAGTGAAATCATTGCAAAATCAAACACTGAGGTTACAGAAGTGTATCTTATAAGATGTTAACTTTATTTGTGAGGTTTATGTTACGGGACAATAGAAAATTGAAAAAAATCAGAAAACAGCCGTATACTTGCTGAATGTGCACAAAAACAGACACAAATAGAAAAACACATCCAAACAGTGAAATCATTGCAAAATCAAACACTGACGGCATATAACTATATCTTATAAGATGTTAACTTCATTTGTGAGGTTTATGTTATGGGACAGTAGAAAATTGAAAAAAAATCAGAAAACAGCCGTATACTTGCTGAATGTGCACAAAAACAGACACAAATAGAAAAACACATCCAAACAGTGAAATCATTGCAAAATCAAACACTGAGGGTACAGAAGTATATCTTATAAGATGTTAACTTTATTCGTGAGGTTTATGTTATGGGACAGTAGAAAATTGAAAAAAATCAGAAAACAGCCGTATACTTGCTGAATGTGCACAAAACAGACACAAATAGAAAAACACATCCAAACAGTGAAATCATTGCAAAATCAAACACTGAGGGTACAGAAGTATATCTTATAAGATTTTAACTTTATTTGTGAGGTTTATGTTATGGGACAGTAGAAAATTGAAAAAAATCAGAAAACAGCCGTATACTTGCTGAATGTGCACAAAAACAGACACAAATAGAAAAACACATCCAAACAGTGAAATCATTGCAAAATCAAACACTGACGGCATATAACTATATCTTATAAGATGTTAACTTCATTTGTGAGGTTTATGTTATGGGACAGTAGAAAATTGAAAAAAATCAGAAAACAGTCGATACTTGCTGAATGTGCACAACAAAAGACACAAATAGAAAAACACATCCAAACAGTGAAATCATTGCAAAATCAAACACTGAGGGTACAGAAGTATATCTTATAAGATGTTAACTTTATTTGTGAGGTTTATGTTATGGGACAGTAGAAAATTGAAAAAAATCAGAAAACAGCCGTATACTTGCTGAATGTGCACAAAAACAGACACAAATAGAAAAACACATCCAAACAGTGAAATCATTGCAAAATCAAACACTGAAGGCATATAACTATATCTTATAAGATGTTAACTTTATTTGTGAGGTTTATGTTATGCGACAGTAGAAAATTGAAAAAAATCAGAAAACAGCCGTATACTTGCTGAATGTGCACAACAAAAGACACAAATAGAAAAACACATCCATACAGTGAAATCATTGCAAAATCAAACACTGAAGGCATATAACTATATCTTATAAGATGTTAACTTTATTTGTGAGGTTTATGTTATGCGACAGTAGAAAATTGAAAAAAATCAGAAAACAGCCGTATACTTGCTGAATGTGCACAACAAAAGACACAAATAGAAAAACACATCCAAACAGTGAAATCATTGCAAAATCAAACACTGAAGGCATATAACTATATCTTATAAGATGTTAACTTTATTTGTGAGGTTTATGTTATGCGACAGTAGAAAATTGAAAAAAATCAGAAAACAGCCGTATACTTGCTGAATGTGCACAACAAAAGACACAAATAGAAAAACACATCCAAACAGTGAAATCATTGCAAAATCAAACCCTGAAGGCATATAACTATATCTTATAAGATTTTAACTTTATTTGTGAGGTTTATGTTATGGGACAGTAGAAAATTGAAAAAAATCTGAAAACAGCCGTATACTTGCTGAATGTGCACAAAAACAGACACAAATAGAAAAACACATCCAAACAGTGAAATCATTGCAAAATCAAACACTGAAGGCATATAACTATATCTTATAAGATTTTAACTTTATTTGTGAGGTTTATGTTATGGGACAGTAGAAAATTGAAAAAAATCTGAAAACAGCCGTATACTTGCTGAATGTGCACAAAACAGACACAAATAGAAAAACACATCCAAACAGTGAAATCATTGCAAAATCAAACACTGACAGCATATAACTATATCTTATAAGATGTTAACTTTATTTATCAGGTTTATGTTACGGGACAATAGAAAATTGAAAAAAATCAGAAAACAGCCGTATACTTGCTGAATGTGCACAAAACAGACACAAATAGAAAAACACATCCAAACAGTGAAATCATTGCAAAATCAAACACTGAGGTTACAGAAGTATATCTTATAAGATGTTAACTTTATTTGTGACGTTTATGTTATGGGACAGTAGAAAATTGAAAAAAATCAGAAAACAGCCGTATACTTGCTGAATGTGCACAAAACAGACACAAATAGAAAAACACATCCAAACAGTGAAATCATTGCAAAATCAAACACTGAGGTTACAGAAGTGTATCTTATAAGATGTTAACTTTATTTGTGAGGTTTATGTTACGGGGCAATAGAAAATTGAAAAAAATCAGAAAACAGCCGTATACTTGCTGAATGTGCACAAAAACAGACACAAATAGAAAAACACATCCAAACAGTGAAATCATTGCAAAATCAAACACTGAAGGCATATAACTATATCTTATAAGATTTTAACTTTATTTGTGAGGTTTATGTTATGGGACAGTAGCAAATTGAAAAAAATCAGAAAACAGCCGTATACTTGCAGAATGTGCACATAACAGACACAAATAGAAAAACACATCCAAACAGTGAAATCATTGCAAAATCAAACACTGACGGCATATAACTATATCTTATAAGATGTTAACTTTATTTGTGAGGTTTATGTTTTGCGACAGTAGAAAATTGAAAAAAATCAGAAAACAGCCGTATACTTGCTGAATGTGCACAAAACAGACACAAAAAGAAAAACACATCCAAACAGTGAAATCATTGCAAAATCAAACACTGAGGGTACAGAAGTATATCTTATAAGATGTTAACTTTATTTGTGAGGTTTATGTTATGCGACAGTAGAAAATTGAAAAAAATCAGAAAACAGCCGTATACTTGCTGAATGTGCACAAAAACAGACACAAATAGAAAAACACATCCAAACAGTGAAATCATTGCAAAATCAAACACTGAAGGCATATAACTATATCTTATAAGATGTTACCTTTATTTGTGAGGTTTATGTTATGCGACAGTCGAAAATTGAAAAAAATCAGAAAACAGCCGTATACTTGCTGAATGTGCACAAAACAGACACAAATAGAAAAACACATCCAAACAGTGAAATCATTGCAAAATCAAACACTGAGGGCACAGAAGTATATCTTATAAGATGTTAACTTTATTTGTGAGGTTTATGTTATGGGACAGTAGAAAATTGAAAAAAATCAGAAAACAGCCGTATACTTGCTGAATGTGCACAAAAACAGACACAAATAGAAAAACACATCCAAACAGTGAAATCATTGCAAAATCAAACACTGAGGTTACAGAAGTATATCTTAGAAGATGTTAACTTTATTTGTGAGGTTTATGTTATGGGACAGTAGAAAATTGAAAAAAATCAGAAAACAGCCGTATACTTGCTGAATGTGCACAAAAACAGACACAAATAGAAAAACACATCCAAACAGTGAAATCATTGCAAAATCAAACACTGAAGGCATATAACTATATCTTATAAGATTTTAACTTTATTCGTGAGGTTTATGTTATGGGACAGTAGAAAATTGAAAAAAATCAGAAAACAGCCGTATACTTGCTGAATGTGCACAAAACAGACACAAATAGAAAAACACATCCAAACAGTGAAATCATTGCAAAATCAAACACTGAGGTTACAGAAGTATATCTTATAAGATGTTAACTTTATTTGTGAGGTTTATGTTATGGGACAGTAGAAAATTGAAAAAAATCAGAAAACAGCCGTATACTTGCTGAATGTGCACAAAAACAGACACAAATAGAAAAACACATCCAAACAGTGAAATCATTGCAAAATCAAACACTGAGGTTACAGAAGTATATCTTATAAGATGTTAACTTTATTTGTGAGGTTTATGTTATGGGACAGTAGAAAATTGAAAAAAATCAGAAAACAGCCGTATACTTGCTGAATGTGCACAAAAACAGACACAAATAGAAAAACACATCCAAACAGTGAAATCATTGCAAAATCAAACACTGAGGTTACAGAAGTATATCTTATAAGATGTTAACTTTATTTGTGAGGTTTATGTTATGGGCGAGGAGAAAATTGAAAAAAATCAGAAAACAGCCGTATACTTGCTGAATGTGCACAAAACAGACACAAATAGAAAAACACATCCAAACAGTGAAATCATTGCAAAATCAAACACTGAGGGTACAGAAGTATATCTTATAAGATGTTAACTTTATTTGTGAGGTTTATGTTATGGGACAGTAGAAAATTGAAAAAAATCAGAAAACAGCCGTATACTTGCTGAATGTGCACAAAACAGACACAAATAGAAAAACACATCCAAACAGTGAAATCATTGCAAAATCAAACCCTGAAGGCATATAACTATATCTTATAAGATTTTACCTTTATTTGTGAGGTTTATGTTATGGGACAGTAGAAAATTGAAAAAAATCAGAAAACAGCCGTATACTTGCTGAATGTGCACAAAAACAGACACAAATAGAAAAACACATCCAAACAGTGAAATCATTGCAAAATCAAACACTGAGGTTACAGAAGTATATCTTATAAGATGTTAACTTTATTTGTGAGGTTTATGTTATGGGACAGTAGAAAATTGAAAAAAATCAGAAAACAGCCGTATACTTGCTGAATGTGCACAAAAACAGACACAAATAGAAAAACACATCCAAACAGTGAAATCATTGCAAAATCAAACACTGAAGGCATATAACTATATCTTATAAGATTTTAACTTTATTCGTGAGGTTTATGTTATGGGACAGTAGAAAATTGAAAAAAATCAGAAAACAGCCGTATACTTGCTGAATGTGCACAAAACAGACACAAATAGAAAAACACATCCAAACAGTGAAATCATTGCAAAATCAAACACTGAGGTTACAGAAGTATATCTTATAAGATGTTAACTTTATTTGTGAGGTTTATGTTATGGGACAGTAGAAAATTGAAAAAAATCAGAAAACAGCCGTATACTTGCTGAATGTGCACAAAAACAGACACAAATAGAAAAACACATCCAAACAGTGAAATCATTGCAAAATCAAACACTGAGGTTACAGAAGTATATCTTATAAGATGTTAACTTTATTTGTGAGGTTTATGTTATGGGCGAGGAGAAAATTGAAAAAAATCAGAAAACAGCCGTATACTTGCTGAATGTGCACAAAACAGACACAAATAGAAAAACACATCCAAACAGTGAAATCATTGCAAAATCAAACACTGAGGGTACAGAAGTATATCTTATAAGATGTTAACTTTATTTGTGAGGTTTATGTTTTGCGACAGTAGAAAATTGAAAAAAATCAGAAAACAGCCGTATACTTGCTGAATGTGCACAAAACAGACACAAATAGAAAAACACATCCAAACAGTGAAATCATTGCAAAATCAAACACTGAGGGTACAGAAGTATATCTTATAAGATGTTAACTTTATTTGTGAGGTTTATGTTATGCGACAGTAGAAAATTTAAAAAAATCAGAAAACAGCCGTATACTTGCTGAATGTGCACAAAAACAGACACAAATAGAAAAACACATCCAAACAGTGAAATCATTGCAAAATCAAACACTGAAGGCATATAACTATATCTTATAAGATGTTAACTTTATTTGTGAGGTTTATGTTATGCGACAGTCGAAAATTGAAAAAAATCAGAAAACAGCCGTATACTTGCTGAATGCGCACAAAAACAGACACAAATAGAAAAACACATCCAAACAGTGAAATCATTGCAAAATCAAACACTGAGGTTACAGAAGTATATCTTATAAGATGTTAACTTTATTTGTGAGGTTTATGTTATGAGACAGTAGAAAATTGAAAAAAATCAGAAAACAGCCGTATACTTGCTGAATGTGCACAAAACAGACACAAATAGAAAAACACATCCAAACAGTGAAATCATTGCAAAATCAAACACTGAGGTTACAGAAGTGTATCTTATAAGATGTTAACTTTATTTGTGAGGTTTATGTTACGGGGCAATAGAAAATTGAAAAAAATCAGAAAACAGCCGTATACTTGCTGAATGTGCACAAAAACAGACACAAATAGAAAAACACATCCAAACAGTGAAATCATTGCAAAATCAAACACTGAGGTTACAGAAGTATATCTTATAAGATGTTAACTTTATTTGTGAGGTTTATGTTATGGGACAGTAGAAAATTGAAAAAAAATCTGAAAACAGCCGTATACTTGCTGAATGTGCACAAAAACAGACACAAATAGAAAAACACATCCAAACAGTGAAATCATTGCAAAATCAAACACTGAGGTTACAGAAGTATATCTTATAAGATGTTAACTTTATTTGCGAGGTTTATGTTATGGGACAGTAGAAAATTGAAAAAAATCAGAAAACAGCCGTATACTTGCTGAATGTGCACAAAAACAGACACAAATAGAAAAACACATCCAAACAGTGAAATCATTGCAAAATCAAACACTGAGGTTACAGAAGTATATCTTATAAGATGTTAACTTTATTTGTGAGGTTTATGTTATGGGACAGTAGAAAATTGAAAAAAAATCAGAAAACAGCCGTATACTTGCTGAATGTGCACAAAAACAGACACAAATAGAAAAACACATCCAAACAGTGAAATCATTGCAAAATCAAACACTGAGGTTACAGAAGTATATCTTATAAGATGTTAACTTTATTTGTGAGGTTTATGTTATGGGACAGTAGAAAATTGAAAAAAATCAGAAAACAGCCGTATACTTGCTGAATGTGCACAAAAACAGACACAAATAGAAAAACACATCCAAACAGTGAAATCATTGCAAAATCAAACACTGAGGTTACAGAAGTATATCTTATAAGATGTTAACTTTATTTGTGAGGTTTATGTTATGGGCGAGGAGAAAATTGAAAAAAATCAGAAAACAGCCGTATACTTGCTGAATGTGCACAAAACAGACACAAATAGAAAAACACATCCAAACAGTGAAATCATTGCAAAATCAAACACTGAGGGTACAGAAGTATATCTTATAAGATGTTAACTTTATTTGTGAGGTTTATGTTATGCGACAGTAGAAAATTGAAAAAAATCAGAAAACAGCCGTATACTTGCTGAATGCGCACAAAAACAGACACAAATAGAAAAACACATCCAAACAGTGAAATCATTGCAAAATCAAACACTGAGGGTACAGAAGTATATCTTATAAGATGTTAACTTTATTTGTGAGGTTTATGTTATGCGACAGTAGAAAATTGAAAAAAATCTGAAAACAGCCGTATACTTGCTGAATGTGCACAAAAACAGACACAAATAGAAAAACACATCCAAACAGTGAAATCATTGCAAAATCAAACACTGAGGTTACAGAAGTATATCTTATAAGATGTTAACTTTATTTGTGAGGTTTATGTTATGGCGAGGAGAAAATTGAAAAAAATCAGAAAACAGCCGTATACTTGCTGAATGTGCACAAAACAGACACAAATAGAAAAACACATCCAAACAGTGAAATCATTGCAAAATCAAACACTGAGGGTACAGAAGTATATCTTATAAGATGTTAACTTTATTTGTGAGGTTTATGTTTTGCGACAGTAGAAAATTGAAAAAAATCAGAAAACAGCCGTATACTTGCTGAATGTGCACAAAACAGACACAAATAGAAAAACACATCCAAACAGTGAAATCATTGCAAAATCAAACACTGAGGTTACAGAAGTATATCTTATAAGATGTTAACTTTATTTGTGAGGTTTATGTTATGGGACAGTAGAAAATTGAAAAAAATCAGAAAACAGCCGTATACTTGCTGAATGTGCACAACAAAAGACACAAATAGAAAAACACATCCAAACAGTGAAATCATTGCAAAATCAAACACTGACGGCATATAACTATATCTTATAAGATTTTAACTTTATTTGTGAGGTTTATGTTACGGGACAGTAGAAAATTGAAAAAAATCAGAAAACAGCCGTATACTTGCTGAATGTGCACAAAAACAGACACAAATAGAAAAACACATCCAAACAGTGAAATCATTGCAAAATCAAACACTGAAGGCATATAACTATATCTTATAAGATGTTAACTTTATTTATGAGGTTAATGTTACGGGACAATAGAAAATTAAAAAAAATCAGAAAACAGCCGTATACTTGCTGAATGCGCACAAAAACAGACACAAATAGAAAAACACATCCAAACAGTGAAATCATTGCAAAATCAAACACTGAGGTTACAGAAGTATATCTTATAAGATGTTAACTTTATTTGTGAGGTTTATGTTATGGGACAGTAGAAAATTTTAAAAAATCAGAAAACAGCCGTATACTTGCTGAATGCGCACAAAAACAGACACAAATAGAAAAACACATCCAAACAGTGAAATCATTGCAAAATCAAACACTGAGGATAAATAACTATATCTTATAAGATTTAAACTTTATTTGTGAGGTTTATGTTATGGGACAGTAGAAAATTGAAAAAAATCAGAAAACAGCCGTATACTTGCTGAATGTGCACAAAAACAGACACAAATAGAAAAACACATCCAAACAGTGAAATCATTGCAAAATCAAACACTGAGGTTACAGAAGTATATCTTATAAGATGTTAACTTTATTTGTGAGGTTTATGTTATGGGACAGTAGAAAATTGAAAAAAATCAGAAAACAGCCGTATACTTGCTGAATGTGCACAAAAACAGACACAAATAGAAAAACACATCCAAACAGTGAAATCATTGCAAAATCAAACACTGAAGGCATATAACTATATCTTATAAGATGTTAACTTTATTTATGAGGTTAATGTTATGGGACAATAGAAAATTGAAAAAAATCAGAAAACAGCCGTATACTTGCTGAATGCGCACAAAAACAGACACAAATAGAAAAACACATCCAAACAGTGAAATCATTGCAAAATCAAACACTGAGGTTACAGAAGTATCTTATAAGATGTTAACTTTATTTGTGAGGTTTATGTTATGGGACAGTAGAAAATTGAAAAAAATCAGAAAACAGCCGTATACTTGCTGAATGTGCACAAAACAGACACAAATAGAAAAACACATCCAAACAGTGAAATCATTGCAAAATCAAACACTGAGGGTACAGAAGTATATCTTATAAGATGTTAACTTTATTTGTGAGGTTTATGTTTTGCGACAGTAGAAAATTGAAAAAAATCAGAAAACAGCCGTATACTTGCTGAATGTGCACAAAACAGACACAAATAGAAAAACACATCCAAACAGTGAAATCATTGCAAAATCAAACACTGAGGTTACAGAAGTATATCTTATAAGATGTTAACTTTATTTGTGAGGTTTATGTTATGGGACAGTAGAAAATTGAAAAAAATCAGAAAACAGCCGTATACTTGCTGAATGTGCACAACAAAAGACACAAATAGAAAAACACATCCAAACAGTGAAATCATTGCAAAATCAAACACTGACGGCATATAACTATATCTTATAAGATTTTAACTTTATTTGTGAGGTTTATGTTACGGGACAGTAGAAAATTGAAAAAAATCAGAAAACAGCCGTATACTTGCTGAATGTGCACAAAAACAGACACAAATAGAAAAACACATCCAAACAGTGAAATCATTGCAAAATCAAACACTGAAGGCATATAACTATATCTTATAAGATGTTAACTTTATTTATGAGGTTAATGTTACGGGACAATAGAAAATTAAAAAAAATCAGAAAACAGCCGTATACTTGCTGAATGCGCACAAAAACAGACACAAATAGAAAAACACATCCAAACAGTGAAATCATTGCAAAATCAAACACTGAGGTTACAGAAGTATATCTTATAAGATGTTAACTTTATTTGTGAGGTTTATGTTATGGGACAGTAGAAAATTTTAAAAAATCAGAAAACAGCCGTATACTTGCTGAATGCGCACAAAAACAGACACAAATAGAAAAACACATCCAAACAGTGAAATCATTGCAAAATCAAACACTGAGGATAAATAACTATATCTTATAAGATTTAAACTTTATTTGTGAGGTTTATGTTATGGGACAGTAGAAAATTGAAAAAAATCAGAAAACAGCCGTATACTTGCTGAATGTGCACAAAAACAGACACAAATAGAAAAACACATCCAAACAGTGAAATCATTGCAAAATCAAACACTGAGGTTACAGAAGTATATCTTATAAGATGTTAACTTTATTTGTGAGGTTTATGTTATGGGACAGTAGAAAATTGAAAAAAATCAGAAAACAGCCGTATACTTGCTGAATGTGCACAAAAACAGACACAAATAGAAAAACACATCCAAACAGTGAAATCATTGCAAAATCAAACACTGAAGGCATATAACTATATCTTATAAGATGTTAACTTTATTTATGAGGTTAATGTTATGGGACAATAGAAAATTGAAAAAAATCAGAAAACAGCCGTATACTTGCTGAATGCGCACAAAAACAGACACAAATAGAAAAACACATCCAAACAGTGAAATCATTGCAAAATCAAACACTGAGGTTACAGAAGTATATCTTATAAGATGTTAACTTTATTTGTGAGGTTTATGTTATGGGACAGTAGAAAATTGAAAAAAATCAGAAAACAGCCGTATACTTGCTGAATGTGCACAAAAACAGACACAAATAGAAAAACACATCCAAACAGTGAAATCATTGCAAAATCAAACACTGAAGGCATATAACTATATCTTATAAGATTTTAACTTTATTTGTGAGGTTTATGTTATGGGACAGTAGAAAATTGAAAAAAATCAGAAAACAGCCATATACTTGCTGAATGTGCACAAAAACAGACACAAATAGAAAAACACATCCAAACAGTGAAATCATTGCAAAATCAAACACTGAAGGCATATAACTATATTTTATAAGATGTTAACTTTATTTATGAGGTTAATGTTACGGGACAATAGAAAATTAAAAAAAATCAGAAAACAGCCGTATACTTGCTGAATGCGCACAAAAACAGACACAAATAGAAAAACACATCCAAACAGTGAAATCATTGCAAAATCAAACACTGAGGTTACAGAAGTATATCTTATAAGATGTTAACTTTATTTGTGAGGTTTATGTTATGGGACAGTAGAAAATTTTAAAAAATCAGAAAACAGCCGTATACTTGCTGAATGCGCACAAAAACAGACACAAATAGAAAAACACATCCAAACAGTGAAATCATTGCAAAATCAAACACTGAGGATAAATAACTATATCTTATAAGATTTAAACTTTATTTGTGAGGTTTATGTTATGGGACAGTAGAAAATTGAAAAAAATCAGAAAACAGCCGTATACTTGCTGAATGTGCACAAAAACAGACACAAATAGAAAAACCCATCCAAACAGTGAAATCATTGCAAAATCAAACACTGAAGGCATATAACTATATCTTATAAGATTTTAACTTTATTTGTGAGGTTTATGTTACGGGACAGTAGAAAATTGAAAAAAATCAGAAAACAGCCGTATACTTGCTGAATGTGCACAAAAACAAACACAAATAGAAAAACACATCCAAACAGTGAAATCATTGCAAAATCAAACACTGAGGTTACAGAAGTATATCTTATAAGATGTTAACTTTATTTGTGAGGTTTATGTTATGGGACAGTAGAAAATTGAAAAAAATCAGAAAACAGCCGTATACTTGCTGAATGTGCACAAAAACAGACACAAATAGAAAAACCCATCCAAACAGTGAAATCATTGCAAAATCAAACACTGAAGGCATATAACTATATCTTATAAGATTTTAACTTTATTTGTGAGGTTTATGTTACGGGACAGTAGAAAATTGAAAAAAATCAGAAAACAGCCGTATACTTGCTGAATGTGCACAAAAACAAACACAAATAGAAAAACACATCCAAACAGTGAAATCATTGCAAAATCAAACACTGAGGTTACAGAAGTATATCTTATAAGATGTTAACTTTATTTGTGAGGTTTATGTTATGGAACAGTAGAAAATTGAAAACAATCAGAAAACAGCCGTATACTTGCTTAATGTGCACAAACACAGACACACATAGAAAAACACATCCAAACAGTGAAATCATTGCAAAATCAAACACTGAAGGCATATAACTATATCTTATAAGATGTTAACTTTATTTGTGAGGTTTATGTTATGGAACAGTAGAAAATTTAAAAAAATCAGAAAACAGCCGTATACTTGCTGAATGTGCCCAAAAACAGACACACTTAGAAAAACACATCCAAACAGTGAAATCATTGCAAAATCAAACACTGAGGTTACAGAAGTATATCTTATAAGATGTTAACTTTATTTGTGAGGTTTATGTTATGGGACAGTAGAAAATTGAAAAAAATCAGAAAACAGCCGTATACTTGCTGAATGTGCACAAAAACAGACACAAATAGAAAAACACATCCAAACAGTGAAATCATTGCAAAATCAAACACTGAGGTTACAGAAGTATATTTTATAAGATGTTAACTTTATTTGTGAGGTTTATGTTATGGGACAGTAGAAAATTGAAAAAAATCAGAAAACAGCCGTATACTTGCTGAATGTGCACAAAAACAGACACAAATAGAAAAACACATCCAAACAGTGAAATCATTGCAAAATCAAACACTGAAGGCATATAACTATATCTTATAAGATGTTAACTTTATTTGTGAGGTTTATGTTATGCGACAGTAGAAAATTGAAAAAAATCAGAAAACAGCCGTATACTTGCTGAATGTGCACAAAAACAGACACAAATAGAAAAACCCATCCAAACAGTGAAATCATTGCAAAATCAAACACTGAAGGCATATAACTATATCTTATAAGATTTTAACTTTATTTGTGAGGTTTATGTTACGGGACAGTAGAAAATTGAAAAAAATCAGAAAACAGCCGTATACTTGCTGAATGTGCACAAAAACAAACACAAATAGAAAAACACATCCAAACAGTGAAATCATTGCAAAATCAAACACTGAGGTTACAGAAGTATATCTTATAAGATGTTAACTTTATTTGTGAGGTTTATGTTATGGGACAGTAGAAAATTGAAAAAAATCAGAAAACAGCCGTATACTTGCTGAATGTGCACAAAAACAGACACAAATAGAAAAACACATCCAAACAGTGAAATCATTGCAAAATCAAACACTGAAGGCATATAACTATATCTTATAAGATGTTAACTTTATTTGTGAGGTTTATGTTATGCGACAGTAGAAAATTGAAAAAAATCAGAAAACAGCCGTATACTTGCTGAACGTGCACAAAGACAGACACAAATAGAAAAACACATCCAAACAGTGAAATCATTGCAAAATCAAACACTGAAGGCATATAACTATATCTTATAAGATGTTAACTTTATTTGTGAGGTTTATGTTATGCGACAGTAGAAAATTGAAAAAAATCAGAAAACAGCCGTATACTTGCTGAACGTGCACAAAGACAGACACAAATAGAAAAACACATCCAAACAGTGAAATCATTGCAAAATCAAACACTGAAGGCATATAACTATATCTTATAAGATGTTAACTTTATTTGTGAGGTTTATGTTATGGAACAGTAGAAAATTTAAAAAAATCAGAAAACAGCCGTATACTTGCTGAATGTTCCCAAAAACAGACACAAACAGAAAAACACATCCAAACAGTGAAATCATTGCAAAATCAAACACTGAGGTTACAGAAGTATATCTTATAAGATGTTAACTTTATTTGTGAGGTTTATGTTATGGGACAGTAGAAAATTGAAAAAAATCAGAAAACAGCCGTATACTTGCTGAATGTGCACAAAAACAGACACAAATAGAAAAACACATCCAAACAGTGAAATCATTGCAAAATCAAACACTGAGGTTACAGAAGTATATCTTATAAGATGTTTACTTTATTTGTGAGGTTTATGTTATGGGACAGTAGAAAATTGAAAAAAATCAGAAAACAGCCGTATACTTGCTGAATGTGCACAACAAAAGACACAAATAGAAAAACACATCAAAACAGTGAAATCATTGCAAAATCAAACACTGACGGCATATAACTATATCTTATAAGATTTTAACTTTATTTGTGAAGTTTATGTTACGGGACAGTAGAAAATTGAAAAAAATCAGAAAACAGCCGTATACTTGCTGAATGTGCACAAAAACAGACACAAATAGAAAAACACATCCAAACACTGAAATCATTGCAAAATCAAACACTGAAGGCATATAACTATATCTTATAAGATGTTAACTTTATTTATGAGGTTAATGTTACGGGACAATAGAAAATTGAAAAAAATCAGAAAACAGCCGTATACTTGCTGAATGCGCACAAAAACAGACACAAATAGAAAAACACATCCAAACAGTGAAATCATTGCAAAATCAAACACTGAGGGTACAGAAGTATATCTTATAAGATGTTAACTTTATTCGTGAGGTTTATGTTATGGGACAGTAGAAAATTGAAAAAAATCAGAAAACAGCCGTATACTTGCTGAATGTGCACAAAACAGACACAAATAGAAAAACACATCCAAACAGTGAAATCATTGCAAAATCAAACACTGAGGGTACAGAAGTATATCTTATAAGATTTTAACTTTATTTGTGAGGTTTATGTTATGGGACAGTAGAAAATTGAAAAAAATCAGAAAACAGCCGTATACTTGCTGAATGTGCACAAAAACAGACACAAATAGAAAAACACATCCAAACAGTGAAATCATTGCAAAATCAAACACTGACGGCATATAACTATATCTTATAAGATGTTAACTTCATTTGTGAGGTTTATGTTATGGGACAGTAGAAAATTGAAAAAAATCAGAAAACAGTCGATACTTGCTGAATGTGCACAACAAAAGACACAAATAGAAAAACACATCCAAACAGTGAAATCATTGCAAAATCAAACACTGAGGGTACAGAAGTATATCTTATAAGATGTTAACTTTATTTGTGAGGTTTATGTTATGGGACAGTAGAAAATTGAAAAAAATCAGAAAACAGCCGTATACTTGCTGAATGTGCACAAAAACAGACACAAATAGAAAAACACATCCAAACAGTGAAATCATTGCAAAATCAAACACTGAAGGCATATAACTATATCTTATAAGATGTTAACTTTATTTGTGAGGTTTATGTTATGCGACAGTAGAAAATTGAAAAAAATCAGAAAACAGCCGTATACTTGCTGAATGTGCACAACAAAAGACACAAATAGAAAAACACATCCATACAGTGAAATCATTGCAAAATCAAACACTGAAGGCATATAACTATATCTTATAAGATGTTAACTTTATTTGTGAGGTTTATGTTATGCGACAGTAGAAAATTGAAAAAAATCAGAAAACAGCCGTATACTTGCTGAATGTGCACAACAAAAGACACAAATAGAAAAACACATCCAAACAGTGAAATCATTGCAAAATCAAACACTGAAGGCATATAACTATATCTTATAAGATGTTAACTTTATTTGTGAGGTTTATGTTATGCGACAGTAGAAAATTGAAAAAAATCAGAAAACAGCCGTATACTTGCTGAATGTGCACAACAAAAGACACAAATAGAAAAACACATCCAAACAGTGAAATCATTGCAAAATCAAACCCTGAAGGCATATAACTATATCTTATAAGATTTTAACTTTATTTGTGAGGTTTATATTATGGGACAGTAGAAAATTGAAAAAAATCAGAAAACAGCCGTATACTTGCTGAATGTGCACAAAAACAGACACAAATAGAAAAACACATCCAAACAGTGAAATCATTGCAAAATCAAACACTGAAGGCATATAACTATATCTTATAAGATTTTAACTTTATTTGTGAGGTTTATGTTATGGGACAGTAGAAAATTGAAAAAAATCAGAAAACAGCCGTATACTTGCTGAATGTGCACAAAACAGACACAAATAGAAAAACACATCCAAACAGTGAAATCATTGCAAAATCAAACACTGACGGCATATAACTATATCTTATAAGATGTTAACTTTATTTATCAGGTTTATGTGACGGGACAATAGAAAATTGAAAAAAATCAGAAAACAGCCGTATACTTGATGAATGTGGACAAAAACAGACACAAATAGAAAAACACATCCAAACAGTGAAATCATTGCAAAATCAAACACTGAAGGCATATAACTATATCTTATAAGATTTTTACTTTATTTGTGAGGTTTATGTTATGGGACAGTAGAAAATTGAAAAAAATCTGAAAACAGCCGTATACTTGCTGAATGTGCACAAAAACAGACACAAATAGAAAAACACATCCAAACAGTGAAATCATTGCAAAATCAAACACTGAAGGCATATAACTATATCTTATAAGATTTTAACTTTATTTGTGAGGTTTATGTTATGGGACAGTAGAAAATTGAAAAAAATCTGAAAACAGCCGTATACTTGCTGAATGTGCACAAAACAGACACAAATAGAAAAACACATCCAAACAGTGAAATCATTGCAAAATCAAACACTGACAGCATATAACTATATCTTATAAGATGTTAACTTTATTTATCAGGTTTATGTTACGGGACAATAGAAAATTGAAAAAAATCAGAAAACAGCCGTATACTTGCTGAATGTGCACAAAACAGACACAAATAGAAAAACACATCCAAACAGTGAAATCATTGCAAAATCAAACACTGAGGTTACAGAAGTATATCTTATAAGATGTTAACTTTATTTGTGACGTTTATGTTATGGGACAGTAGAAAATTGAAAAAAATCAGAAAACAGCCGTATACTTGCTGAATGTGCACAAAACAGACACAAATAGAAAAACACATCCAAACAGTGAAATCATTGCAAAATCAAACACTGAGGTTACAGAAGTGTATCTTATAAGATGTTAACTTTATTTGTGAGGTTTATGTTACGGGGCAATAGAAAATTGAAAAAAATCAGAAAACAGTCGTATACTTGCTGAATGTGCACAAAACAGACACAAATAGAAAAACACATCCAAACAGTGAAATCATTGCAAAATCAAACACTGAGGTTACAGAAGTGTATCTTATAAGATGTTAACTTTATTTGTGAGGTTTATGTTACGGGGCAATAGAAAATTGAAAAAAATCAGAAAACAGCCGTATACTTGCTGAATGTGCACAAAAACAGACACAAATAGAAAAACACATCCAAACAGTGAAATCATTGCAAAATCAAACACTGAAGGCATATAACTATATCTTATAAGATTTTAACTTTATTTGTGAGGTTTATGTTATGGGACAGTAGCAAATTGAAAAAAATCAGAAAACAGCCGTATACTTGCAGAATGTGCACATAACAGACACAAATAGAAAAACACATCCAAACAGTGAAATCATTGCAAAATCAAACACTGACGGCATATAACTATATCTTATAAGATGTTAACTTTATTTGTGAGGTTTATGTTTTGCGACAGTAGAAAATTGAAAAAAATCAGAAAACAGCCGTATACTTGCTGAATGTGCACAAAACAGACACAAAAAGAAAAACACATCCAAACAGTGAAATCATTGCAAAATCAAACACTGAGGGTACAGAAGTATATCTTATAAGATGTTAACTTTATTTGTGAGGTTTATGTTATGCGACAGTAGAAAATTGAAAAAAATCAGAAAACAGCCGTATACTTGCTGAATGTGCACAAAAACAGACACAAATAGAAAAACACATCCAAACAGTGAAATCATTGCAAAATCAAACACTGAAGGCATATAACTATATCTTATAAGATGTTAACTTTATTTGTGAGGTTTATGTTATGCGACAGTCGAAAATTGAAAAAAATCAGAAAACAGCCGTATACTTGCTGAATGCGCACAAAAACAGACACAAATAGAAAAACACATCCAAACAGTGAAATCATTGCAAAATCAAACACTGAGGTTACAGAAGTATATCTTATAAGATGTTAACTTTATTTGTGAGGTTTATGTTATGGGACAGTAGAAAATTTAAAAAAATCAGAAAACAGCCGTATACTTGCTGAATGTGCACAAAAACAGACACAAATAGAAAAACACATCCAAACAGTGAAATCATTGCAAAATCAAACACTGAGGTTACAGAGGTATATCTTATAAGATGTTAACTTTATTTGTGAGGTTTATGTTATGGGACAGTAGAAAATTGAAAAAAATCAGAAAACAGCCGTATACTTGCTGAATGTGCACAAAAACAGACACAAATAGAAAAACACATCCAAACAGTGAAATCATTGCAAAATCAAACACTGAGGTTACAGAAGTATATCTTATAAGATGTTAACTTTATTTGTGAGGTTTATGTTATGGGCGAGGAGAAAATTGAAAAAAATCAGAAAACAGCCGTATACTTGCTGAATGTGCACAAAACAGACACAAATAGAAAAACACATCCAAACAGTGAAATCATTGCAAAATCAAACACTGAGGGCACAGAAGTATATCTTATAAGATGTTAACTTTATTTGTGAGGTTTATGTTATTGGATAGTAGAAAATTGAAAAAAATCAGAAAACAGCCGTATACTTGCTGAATGCGCACAAAAACAGACACAAATAGAAAAAAACATACAAACAGTGAAATCATTGCAAAATCAAACACTGAAGGCATATAACTATATCTTAAAAGATGTTAACTTTATTTGTGAGGTTTATGTTATGGGACAGTAGAAAATTGAAAAAAATCAGAAAACAGCCGTATACTTGCTGAATGCGCACAAAAACAGACACAAATAGAAAAACACATCCAAACAGTGAAATCATTGCAAAATCAAACACTGAGGTTACAGAAGTGTATCTTATAAGATGTTAACTTTATTTGTGAGGTTTATGTTACGGGACAATAGAAAATTGAAAAAAATCAGAAAACAGCCGTATACTTGCTGAATGTGCACAAAAACAGACACAAATAGAAAAACACATCCAAACAGTGAAATCATTGCAAAATCAAACACTGACGACATATAACTATATCTTATAAGATGTTAACTTCATTTGTGAGGTTTATGTTATGGGACAGTAGAAAATTGAAAAAAAATCAGAAAACAGCCGTATACTTGCTGAATGTGCACAAAAACAGACACAAATAGAAAAACACATCCAAACAGTGAAATCATTGCAAAATCAAACACTGAAGGCATATAACTATATCTTATAAGATGTTAACTTTATTTGTGAGGTTTATGTTATGCGACAGTAGAAAATTGAAAAAAATCAGAAAACAGCCGTATACTTGCTGAATGTGCACAACAAAAGACACAAATAGAAAAACACATCCATACAGTGAAATCATTGCAAAATCAAACACTGAAGGCATATAACTATATCTTATAAGATGTTAACTTTATTTGTGAGGTTTATGTTATGCGACAGTAGAAAATTGAAAAAAATCAGAAAACAGCCGTATACTTGCTGAATGTGCACAACAAAAGACACAAATAGAAAAACACATCCAAACAGTGAAATCATTGCAAAATCAAACACTGAAGGCATATAACTATATCTTATAAGATGTTAACTTTATTTGTGAGGTTTATGTTATGCGACAGTAGAAAATTGAAAAAAATCAGAAAACAGCCGTATACTTGCTGAATGTGCACAACAAAAGACAAAAATAGAAAAACACATCCAAACAGTGAAATCATTGCAAAATCAAACCCTGAAGGCATATAACTATATCTTATAAGATTTTAACTTTATTTGTGAGGTTTATATTATGGGACAGTAGAAAATTGAAAAAAATCAGAAAACAGCCGTATACTTGCTGAATGTGCACAAAAACAGACACAAATAGAAAAACACATCCAAACAGTGAAATCATTGCAAAATCAAACACTGAAGGCATATAACTATATCTTATAAGATTTTAACTTTATTTGTGAGGTTTATGTTATGGGACAGTAGAAAATTGAAAAAAATCAGAAAACAGCCGTATACTTGCTGAATGTGCACAAAACAGACACAAATAGAAAAACACATCCAAACAGTGAAATCATTGCAAAATCAAACACTGACGGCATATAACTATATCTTATAAGATGTTAACTTTATTTATCAGGTTTATGTGACGGGACAATAGAAAATTGAAAAAAATCAGAAAACAGCCGTATACTTGATGAATGTGGACAAAAACAGACACAAATAGAAAAACACATCCAAACAGTGAAATCATTGCAAAATCAAACACTGAAGGCATATAACTATATCTTATAAGATTTTTACTTTATTTGTGAGGTTTATGTTATGGGACAGTAGAAAATTGAAAAAAATCTGAAAACAGCCGTATACTTGCTGAATGTGCACAAAAACAGACACAAATAGAAAAACACATCCAAACAGTGAAATCATTGCAAAATCAAACACTGAAGGCATATAACTATATCTTATAAGATTTTAACTTTATTTGTGAGGTTTATGTTATGGGACAGTAGAAAATTGAAAAAAATCTGAAAACAGCCGTATACTTGCTGAATGTGCACAAAACAGACACAAATAGAAAAACACATCCAAACAGTGAAATCATTGCAAAATCAAACACTGACAGCATATAACTATATCTTATAAGATGTTAACTTTATTTATCAGGTTTATGTTACGGGACAATAGAAAATTGAAAAAAATCAGAAAACAGCCGTATACTTGCTGAATGTGCACAAAACAGACACAAATAGAAAAACACATCCAAACAGTGAAATCATTGCAAAATCAAACACTGAGGTTACAGAAGTATATCTTATAAGATGTTAACTTTATTTGTGACGTTTATGTTATGGGACAGTAGAAAATTGAAAAAAATCAGAAAACAGCCGTATACTTGCTGAATGTGCACAAAACAGACACAAATAGAAAAACACATCCAAACAGTGAAATCATTGCAAAATCAAACACTGAGGTTACAGAAGTGTATCTTATAAGATGTTAACTTTATTTGTGAGGTTTATGTTACGGGGCAATAGAAAATTGAAAAAAATCAGAAAACAGCCGTATACTTGCTGAATGTGCACAAAAACAGACACAAATAGAAAAACACATCCAAACAGTGAAATCATTGCAAAATCAAACACTGAAGGCATATAACTATATCTTATAAGATTTTAACTTTATTTGTGAGGTTTATGTTATGGGACAGTAGCAAATTGAAAAAAATCAGAAAACAGCCGTATACTTGCAGAATGTGCACATAACAGACACAAATAGAAAAACACATCCAAACAGTGAAATCATTGCAAAATCAAACACTGACGGCATATAACTATATCTTATAAGATGTTAACTTTATTTGTGAGGTTTATGTTTTGCGACAGTAGAAAATTGAAAAAAATCAGAAAACAGCCGTATACTTGCTGAATGTGCACAAAACAGACACAAAAAGAAAAACACATCCAAACAGTGAAATCATTGCAAAATCAAACACTGAGGGTACAGAAGTATATCTTATAAGATGTTAACTTTATTTGTGAGGTTTATGTTATGCGACAGTAGAAAATTGAAAAAAATCAGAAAACAGCCGTATACTTGCTGAATGTGCACAAAAACAGACACAAATAGAAAAACACATCCAAACAGTGAAATCATTGCAAAATCAAACACTGAAGGCATATAACTATATCTTATAAGATGTTAACTTTATTTGTGAGGTTTATGTTATGCGACAGTCGAAAATTGAAAAAAATCAGAAAACAGCCGTATACTTGCTGAATGCGCACAAAAACAGACACAAATAGAAAAACACATCCAAACAGTGAAATCATTGCAAAATCAAACACTGAGGTTACAGAAGTATATCTTATAAGATGTTAACTTTATTTGTGAGGTTTATGTTATGGGACAGTAGGAAATTTAAAAAAATCAGAAAACAGCCGTATACTTGCTGAATGTGCACAAAAACAGACACAAATAGAAAAACACATCCAAACAGTGAAATCATTGCAAAATCAAACACTGAGGTTACAGAGGTATATCTTATAAGATGTTAACTTTATTTGTGAGGTTTATGTTATGGGACAGTAGAAAATTGAAAAAAAATCAGAAAACAGCCGTATACTTGCTGAATGTGCACAAAAACAGACACAAATAGAAAAACACATCCAAACAGTGAAATCATTGCAAAATCAAACACTGAGGTTACAGAAGTATATCTTATAAGATGTTAACTTTATTTGTGAGGTTTATGTTATGGGCGAGGAGAAAATTGAAAAAAATCAGAAAACAGCCGTATACTTGCTGAATGTGCACAAAACAGACACAAATAGAAAAACACATCCAAACAGTGAAATCATTGCAAAATCAAACACTGAGGGCACAGAAGTATATCTTATAAGATGTTAACTTTATTTGTGAGGTTTATGTTATGGGATAGTAGAAAATTGAAAAAAATCAGAAAACAGCCGTATACTTGCTGAATGCGCACAAAAACAGACACAAATAGAAAAAAACATACAAACAGTGAAATCATTGCAAAATCAAACACTGAAGGCATATAACTATATCTTAAAAGATGTTAACTTTATTTGTGAGGTTTATGTTATGGGACAGTAGAAAATTGAAAAAAATCAGAAAACAGCCGTATACTTGCTGAATGCGCACAAAAACAGACACAAATAGAAAAACACATCCAAACAGTGAAATCATTGCAAAATCAAACACTGAGGTTACAGAAGTGTATCTTATAAGATGTTAACTTTATTTGTGAGGTTTATGTTACGGGACAATAGAAAATTGAAAAAAATCAGAAAACAGCCGTATACTTGCTGAATGTGCACAAAAACAGACACAAATAGAAAAACACATCCAAACAGTGAAATCATTGCAAAATCAAACACTGACGGCATATAACTATATCTTATAAGATGTTAACTTCATTTGTGAGGTTTATGTTATGGGACAGTAGAAAATTGAAAAAAAATCAGAAAACAGCCGTATACTTGCTGAATGTGCACAAAAACAGACACAAATAGAAAAACACATCCAAACAGTGAAATCATTGCAAAATCAAACACTGAGGGTACAGAAGTATATCTTATAAGATGTTAACTTTATTCGTGAGGTTTATGTTATGGGACAGTAGAAAATTGAAAAAAATCAGAAAACAGCCGTATACTTGCTGAATGTGCACAAAACAGACACAAATAGAAAAACACATCCAAACAGTGAAATCATTGCAAAATCAAACACTGAGGGTACAGAAGTATATCTTATAAGATTTTAACTTTATTTGTGAGGTTTATGTTATGGGACAGTAGAAAATTGAAAAAAATCAGAAAACAGCCGTATACTTGCTGAATGTGCACAAAAACAGACACAAATAGAAAAACACATCCAAACAGTGAAATCATTGCAAAATCAAACACTGACGGCATATAACTATATCTTATAAGATGTTAACTTCATTTGTGAGGTTTATGTTATGGGACAGTAGAAAATTGAAAAAAATCAGAAAACAGTCGATACTTGCTGAATGTGCACAACAAAAGACACAAATAGAAAAACACATCCAAACAGTGAAATCATTGCAAAATCAAACACTGAGGGTACAGAAGTATATCTTATAAGATGTTAACTTTATTTGTGAGGTTTATGTTATGGGACAGTAGAAAATTGAAAAAAATCAGAAAACAGCCGTATACTTGCTGAATGTGCACAAAAACAGACACAAATAGAAAAACACATCCAAACAGTGAAATCATTGCAAAATCAAACACTGAAGGCATATAACTATATCTTATAAGATGTTAACTTTATTTGTGAGGTTTATGTTATGCGACAGTAGAAAATTGAAAAAAATCAGAAAACAGCCGTATACTTGCTGAATGTGCACAACAAAAGACACAAATAGAAAAACACATCCATACAGTGAAATCATTGCAAAATCAAACACTGAAGGCATATAACTATATCTTATAAGATGTTAACTTTATTTGTGAGGTTTATGTTATGCGACAGTAGAAAATTGAAAAAAATCAGAAAACAGCCGTATACTTGCTGAATGTGCACAACAAAAGACACAAATAGAAAAACACATCCAAACAGTGAAATCATTGCAAAATCAAACACTGAAGGCATATAACTATATCTTATAAGATGTTAACTTTATTTGTGAGGTTTATGTTATGCGACAGTAGAAAATTGAAAAAAATCAGAAAACAGCCGTATACTTGCTGAATGTGCACAACAAAAGACACAAATAGAAAAACACATCCAAACAGTGAAATCATTGCAAAATCAAACCCTGAAGGCATATAACTATATCTTATAAGATTTTAACTTTATTTGTGAGGTTTATGTTATGGGACAGTAGAAAATTGAAAAAAATCTGAAAACAGCCGTATACTTGCTGAATGTGCAAAAAAACAGACACAAATAGAAAAACACATCCAAACAGTGAAATCATTGCAAAATCAAACACTGAAGGCATATAACTATATCTTATAAGATTTTAACTTTATTTGTGAGGTTTATGTTATGGGACAGTAGAAAATTGAAAAAAATCTGAAAACAGCCGTATACTTGCTGAATGTGCACAAAACAGACACAAATAGAAAAACACATCCAAACAGTGAAATCATTGCAAAATCAAACACTGACAGCATATAACTATATCTTATAAGATGTTAACTTTATTTATCAGGTTTATGTTACGGGACAATAGAAAATTGAAAAAAATCAGAAAACAGCCGTATACTTGCTGAATGTGCACAAAACAGACACAAATAGAAAAACACATCCAAACAGTGAAATCATTGCAAAATCAAACACTGAGGTTACAGAAGTGTATCTTATAAGATGTTAACTTTATTTGTGAGGTTTATGTTACGGGACAATAGAAAATTGAAAAAAATCAGAAAACAGCCGTATACTTGCTGAATGTGCACAAAAACAGACACAAATAGAAAAACACATCCAAACAGTGAAATCATTGCAAAATCAAACACTGACGGCATATAACTATATCTTATAAGATGTTAACTTCATTTGTGAGGTTTATGTTATGGGACAGTAGAAAATTGAAAAAAAATCAGAAAACAGCCGTATACTTGCTGAATGTGCACAAAAACAGACACAAATAGAAAAACACATCCAAACAGTGAAATCATTGCAAAATCAAACACTGAGGGTACAGAAGTATATCTTATAAGATGTTAACTTTATTCGTGAGGTTTATGTTATGGGACAGTAGAAAATTGAAACAAATCAGAAAACAGCCGTATACTTGCTGAATGTGCACAAAACAGACACAAATAGAAAAACACATCCAAACAGTGAAATCATTGCAAAATCAAACACTGAGGGTACAGAAGTATATCTTATAAGATTTTAACTTTATTTGTGAGGTTTATGTTATGGGACAGTAGAAAATTGAAAAAAATCAGAAAACAGCCGTATACTTGCTGAATGTGCACAAAAACAGACACAAATAGAAAAACACATCCAAACAGTGAAATCATTGCAAAATCAAACACTGACGGCATATAACTATATCTTATAAGATGTTAACTTCATTTGTGAGGTTTATGTTATGGGACAGTAGAAAATTGAAAAAAATCAGAAAACAGTCGATACTTGCTGAATGTGCACAACAAAAGACACAAATAGAAAAACACATCCAAACAGTGAAATCATTGCAAAATCAAACACTGAGGGTACAGAAGTATATCTTATAAGATGTTAACTTTATTTGTGAGGTTTATGTTATGGGACAGTAGAAAATTGAAAAAAATCAGAAAACAGCCGTATACTTGCTGAATGTGCACAAAAACAGACACAAATAGAAAAACACATCCAAACAGTGAAATCATTGCAAAATCAAACACTGAAGGCATATAACTATATCTTATAAGATGTTAACTTTATTTGTGAGGTTTATGTTATGCGACAGTAGAAAATTGAAAAAAATCAGAAAACAGCCGTATACTTGCTGAATGTGCACAACAAAAGACACAAATAGAAAAACACATCCATACAGTGAAATCATTGCAAAATCAAACACTGAAGGCATATAACTATATCTTATAAGATGTTAACTTTATTTGTGAGGTTTATGTTATGCGACAGTAGAAAATTGAAAAAAATCAGAAAACAGCCGTATACTTGCTGAATGTGCACAACAAAAGACACAAATAGAAAAACACATCCAAACAGTGAAATCATTGCAAAATCAAACACTGAAGGCATATAACTATATCTTATAAGATGTTAACTTTATTTGTGAGGTTTATGTTATGCGACAGTAGAAAATTGAAAAAAATCAGAAAACAGCCGTATACTTGCTGAATGTGCACAACAAAAGACACAAATAGAAAAACACATCCAAACAGTGAAATCATTGCAAAATCAAACCCTGAAGGCATATAACTATATCTTATAAGATTTTAACTTTATTTGTGAGGTTTATGTTATGGGACAGTAGAAAATTGAAAAAAATCTGAAAACAGCCGTATACTTGCTGAATGTGCACAAAAACAGACACAAATAGAAAAACACATCCAAACAGTGAAATCATTGCAAAATCAAACACTGAAGGCATATAACTATATCTTATAAGATTTTAACTTTATTTGTGAGGTTTATGTTATGGGACAGTAGAAAATTGAAAAAAATCTGAAAACAGCCGTATACTTGCTGAATGTGCACAAAACAGACACAAATAGAAAAACACATCCAAACAGTGAAATCATTGCAAAATCAAACACTGACAGCATATAACTATATCTTATAAGATGTTAACTTTATTTATCAGGTTTATGTTACGGGACAATAGAAAATTGAAAAAAATCAGAAAACAGCCGTATACTTGCTGAATGTGCACAAAACAGACACAAATAGAAAAACACATCCAAACAGTGAAATCATTGCAAAATCAAACACTGAGGTTACAGAAGTATATCTTATAAGATGTTAACTTTATTTGTGACGTTTATGTTATGGGACAGTAGAAAATTGAAAAAAATCAGAAAACAGCCGTATACTTGCTGAATGTGCACAAAACAGACACAAATAGAAAAACACATCCAAACAGTGAAATCATTGCAAAATCAAACACTGAGGTTACAGAAGTGTATCTTATAAGATGTTAACTTTATTTGTGAGGTTTATGTTACGGGGCAATAGAAAATTGAAAAAAATCAGAAAACAGCCGTATACTTGCTGAATGTGCACAAAAACAGACACAAATAGAAAAACACATCCAAACAGTGAAATCATTGCAAAATCAAACACTGAAGGCATATAACTATATCTTATAAGATTTTAACTTTATTTGTGAGGTTTATGTTATGGGACAGTAGCAAATTGAAAAAAATCAGAAAACAGCCGTATACTTGCAGAATGTGCACATAACAGACACAAATAGAAAAACACATCCAAACAGTGAAATCATTGCAAAATCAAACACTGACGGCATATAACTATATCTTATAAGATGTTAACTTTATTTGTGAGGTTTATGTTTTGCGACAGTAGAAAATTGAAAAAAATCAGAAAACAGCCGTATACTTGCTGAATGTGCACAAAACAGACACAAAAAGAAAAACACATCCAAACAGTGAAATCATTGCAAAATCAAACACTGAGGGTACAGAAGTATATCTTATAAGATGTTAACTTTATTTGTGAGGTTTATGTTATGCGACAGTAGAAAATTGAAAAAAATCAGAAAACAGCCGTATACTTGCTGAATGTGCACAAAAACAGACACAAATAGAAAAACACATCCAAACAGTGAAATCATTGCAAAATCAAACACTGAAGGCATATAACTATATCTTATAAGATGTTACCTTTATTTGTGAGGTTTATGTTATGCGACAGTCGAAAATTGAAAAAAATCAGAAAACAGCCGTATACTTGCTGAATGTGCACAAAACAGACACAAATAGAAAAACACATCCAAACAGTGAAATCATTGCAAAATCAAACACTGAGGGCACAGAAGTATATCTTATAAGATGTTAACTTTATTTGTGAGGTTTATGTTATGGGACAGTAGAAAATTGAAAAAAATCAGAAAACAGCCGTATACTTGCTGAATGTGCACAAAAACAGACACAAATAGAAAAACACATCCAAACAGTGAAATCATTGCAAAATCAAACACTGAGGTTACAGAAGTATATCTTATAAGATGTTAACTTTATTTGTGAGGTTTATGTTATGGGACAGTAGAAAATTGAAAAAAATCAGAAAACAGCCGTATACTTGCTGAATGTGCACAAAAACAGACACAAATAGAAAAACACATCCAAACAGTGAAATCATTGCAAAATCAAACACTGAGGTTACAGAAGTATATCTTATAAGATGTTAACTTTATTTGTGAGGTTTATGTTATGGGACAGTAGAAAATTGAAAAAAATCAGAAAACAGCCGTATACTTGCTGAATGTGCACAAAAACAGACACAAATAGAAAAACACATCCAAACAGTGAAATCATTGCAAAATCAAACACTGAGGTTACAGAAGTATATCTTATAAGATGTTAACTTTATTTGTGAGGTTTATGTTATGGGACAGTAGAAAATTGAAAAAAATCAGAAAACAGCCGTATACTTGCTGAATGTGCACAAAAACAGACACAAATAGAAAAACACATCCAAACAGTGAAATCATTGCAAAATCAAACACTGAGGTTACAGAAGTATATCTTATAAGATGTTAACTTTATTTGTGAGGTTTATGTTATGGGCGAGGAGAAAATTGAAAAAAATCAGAAAACAGCCGTATACTTGCTGAATGTGCACAAAACAGACACAAATAGAAAAACACATCCAAACAGTGAAATCATTGCAAAATCAAACACTGAGGGTACAGAAGTATATCTTATAAGATGTTAACTTTATTTGTGAGGTTTATGTTATGGGACAGTAGAAAATTGAAAAAAATCAGAAAACAGCCGTATACTTGCTGAATGTGCACAAAACAGACACAAATAGAAAAACACATCCAAACAGTGAAATCATTGCAAAATCAAACCCTGAAGGCATATAACTATATCTTATAAGATTTTACCTTTATTTGTGAGGTTTATGTTATGGGACAGTAGAAAATTGAAAAAAATCAGAAAACAGCCGTATACTTGCTGAATGTGCACAAAAACAGACACAAATAGAAAAACACATCCAAACAGTGAAATCATTGCAAAATCAAACACTGAGGTTACAGAAGTATATCTTATAAGATGTTAACTTTATTTGTGAGGTTTATGTTATGGGACAGTAGAAAATTGAAAAAAATCAGAAAACAGCCGTATACTTGCTGAATGTGCACAAAAACAGACACAAATAGAAAAACACATCCAAACAGTGAAATCATTGCAAAATCAAACACTGAAGGCATATAACTATATCTTATAAGATTTTAACTTTATTCGTGAGGTTTATGTTATGGGACAGTAGAAAATTGAAAAAAATCAGAAAACAGCCGTATACTTGCTGAATGTGCACAAAACAGACACAAATAGAAAAACACATCCAAACAGTGAAATCATTGCAAAATCAAACACTGAGGTTACAGAAGTATATCTTATAAGATGTTAACTTTATTTGTGAGGTTTATGTTATGGGACAGTAGAAAATTGAAAAAAATCAGAAAACAGCCGTATACTTGCTGAATGTGCACAAAAACAGACACAAATAGAAAAACACATCCAAACAGTGAAATCATTGCAAAATCAAACACTGAGGTTACAGAAGTATATCTTATAAGATGTTAACTTTATTTGTGAGGTTTATGTTATGGGCGAGGAGAAAATTGAAAAAAATCAGAAAACAGCCGTATACTTGCTGAATGTGCACAAAACAGACACAAATAGAAAAACACATCCAAACAGTGAAATCATTGCAAAATCAAACACTGAGGTTACAGAAGTATATCTTATAAGATGTTAACTTTATTTGTGACGTTTATGTTATGGGACAGTAGAAAATTGAAAAAAATCAGAAAACAGCCGTATACTTGCTGAATGTGCACAAAACAGACACAAATAGAAAAACACATCCAAACAGTGAAATCATTGCAAAATCAAACACTGAGGTTACAGAAGTGTATCTTATAAGATGTTAACTTTATTTGTGAGGTTTATGTTACGGGGCAATAGAAAATTGAAAAAAATCAGAAAACAGCCGTATACTTGCTGAATGTGCACAAAAACAGACACAAATAGAAAAACACATCCAAACAGTGAAATCATTGCAAAATCAAACACTGAAGGCATATAACTATATCTTATAAGATTTTAACTTTATTTGTGAGGTTTATGTTATGGGACAGTAGCAAATTGAAAAAAATCAGAAAACAGCCGTATACTTGCAGAATGTGCACATAACAGACACAAATAGAAAAACACATCCAAACAGTGAAATCATTGCAAAATCAAACACTGACGGCATATAACTATATCTTATAAGATGTTAACTTTATTTGTGAGGTTTATGTTTTGCGACAGTAGAAAATTGAAAAAAATCAGAAAACAGCCGTATACTTGCTGAATGTGCACAAAACAGACACAAAAAGAAAAACACATCCAAACAGTGAAATCATTGCAAAATCAAACACTGAGGGTACAGAAGTATATCTTATAAGATGTTAACTTTATTTGTGAGGTTTATGTTATGCGACAGTAGAAAATTGAAAAAAATCAGAAAACAGCCGTATACTTGCTGAATGTGCACAAAAACAGACACAAATAGAAAAACACATCCAAACAGTGAAATCATTGCAAAATCAAACACTGAAGGCATATAACTATATCTTATAAGATGTTACCTTTATTTGTGAGGTTTATGTTATGCGACAGTCGAAAATTGAAAAAAATCAGAAAACAGCCGTATACTTGCTGAATGTGCACAAAACAGACACAAATAGAAAAACACATCCAAACAGTGAAATCATTGCAAAATCAAACACTGAGGGCACAGAAGTATATCTTATAAGATGTTAACTTTATTTGTGAGGTTTATGTTATGGGACAGTAGAAAATTGAAAAAAATCAGAAAACAGCCGTATACTTGCTGAATGTGCACAAAAACAGACACAAATAGAAAAACACATCCAAACAGTGAAATCATTGCAAAATCAAACACTGAGGTTACAGAAGTATATCTTATAAGATGTTAACTTTATTTGTGAGGTTTATGTTATGGGACAGTAGAAAATTGAAAAAAATCAGAAAACAGCCGTATACTTGCTGAATGTGCACAAAACAGACACAAATAGAAAAACACATCCAAACAGTGAAATCATTGCAAAATCAAACACTGAGGGTACAGAAGTATATCTTATAAGATGTTAACTTTATTTGTGAGGTTTATGTTATGGGACAGTAGAAAATTGAAAAAAATCAGAAAACAGCCGTATACTTGCTGAATGTGCACAAAACAGACACAAATAGAAAAACACATCCAAACAGTGAAATCATTGCAAAATCAAACCCTGAAGGCATATAACTATATCTTATAAGATTTTACCTTTATTTGTGAGGTTTATGTTATGGGACAGTAGAAAATTGAAAAAAATCAGAAAACAGCCGTATACTTGCTGAATGTGCACAAAAACAGACACAAATAGAAAAACACATCCAAACAGTGAAATCATTGCAAAATCAAACACTGAGGTTACAGAAGTATATCTTATAAGATGTTAACTTTATTTGTGAGGTTTATGTTATGGGACAGTAGAAAATTGAAAAAAATCAGAAAACAGCTGTATACTTGCTGAATGTGCACAAAAACAGACACAAATAGAAAAACACATCCAAACAGTGAAATCATTGCAAAATCAAACACTGAAGGCATATAACTATATCTTATAAGATTTTAACTTTATTCGTGAGGTTTATGTTATGGGACAGTAGAAAATTGAAAAAAATCAGAAAACAGCCGTATACTTGCTGAATGTGCACAAAACAGACACAAATAGAAAAACACATCCAAACAGTGAAATCATTGCAAAATCAAACACTGAGGTTACAGAAGTATATCTTATAAGATGTTAACTTTATTTGTGAGGTTTATGTTATGGGACAGTAGAAAATTGAAAAAAATCAGAAAACAGCCGTATACTTGCTGAATGTGCACAAAAACAGACACAAATAGAAAAACACATCCAAACAGTGAAATCATTGCAAAATCAAACACTGAGGTTACAGAAGTATATCTTATAAGATGTTAACTTTATTTGTGAGGTTTATGTTATGGGCGAGGAGAAAATTGAAAAAAATCAGAAAACAGCCGTATACTTGCTGAATGTGCACAAAACAGACACAAATAGAAAAACACATCCAAACAGTGAAATCATTGCAAAATCAAACACTGAGGGTACAGAAGTATATCTTATAAGATGTTAACTTTATTTGTGAGGTTTATGTTTTGCGACAGTAGAAAATTGAAAAAAATCAGAAAACAGCCGTATACTTGCTGAATGTGCACAAAACAGACACAAATAGAAAAACACATCCAAACAGTGAAATCATTGCAAAATCAAACACTGAGGGTACAGAAGTATATCTTATAAGATGTTAACTTTATTTGTGAGGTTTATGTTATGCGACAGTAGAAAATTTAAAAAAATCAGAAAACAGCCGTATACTTGCTGAATGTGCACAAAAACAGACACAAATAGAAAAACACATCCAAACAGTGAAATCATTGCAAAATCAAACACTGAAGGCATATAACTATATCTTATAAGATGTTAACTTTATTTGTGAGGTTTATATTATGCGACAGTCGAAAATTGAAAAAAATCAGAAAACAGCCGTATACTTGCTGAATGCGCACAAAAACAGACACAAATAGAAAAACACATCCAAACAGTGAAATCATTGCAAAATCAAACACTGAGGTTACAGAAGTATATCTTATAAGATGTTAACTTTATTTGTGAGGTTTATGTTATGAGACAGTAGAAAATTGAAAAAAATCAGAAAACAGCCGTATACTTGCTGAATGTGCACAAAAACAGACACAAATAGAAAAACACATCCAAACAGTGAAATCATTGCAAAATCAAACACTGAGGTAACAGTAGTATATCTTATAAGATGTTAACTTTATTTGTGAGGTTTATGTTATGGGCGAGGAGAAAATTGAAAAAAATCAGAAAACAGCCGTATACTTGCTGAATGTGCACAAAAACAGACACAAATAGAAAAACACATCCAAACAGTGAAATCATTGCAAAATCAAACACTGAGGTTACAGAAGTATATCTTATAAGATGTTAACTTTATTTGTGAGGTTTATGTTATGGGACAGTAGAAAATTGAAAAAAAATCTGAAAACAGCCGTATACTTGCTGAATGTGCACAAAAACAGACACAAATAGAAAAACACATCCAAACAGTGAAATCATTGCAAAATCAAACACTGAGGTTACAGAAGTATATCTTATAAGATGTTAACTTTATTTGCGAGGTTTATGTTATGGGACAGTAGAAAATTGAAAAAAATCAGAAAACAGCCGTATACTTGCTGAATGTGCACAAAAACAGACACAAATAGAAAAACACATCCAAACAGTGAAATCATTGCAAAATCAAACACTGAGGTTACAGAAGTATATCTTATAAGATGTTAACTTTATTTGTGAGGTTAATGTTATGGGACAGTAGAAAATTGAAAAAAAATCTGAAAACAGCCGTATACTTGCTGAATGTGCACAAAAACAGACACAAATAGAAAAACACATCCAAACAGTGAAATCATTGCAAAATCAAACACTGAGGTTACAGAAGTATATCTTATAAGATGTTAACTTTATTTGCGAGGTTTATGTTATGGGACAGTAGAAAATTGAAAAAAATCAGAAAACAGCCGTATACTTGCTGAATGTGCACAAAAACAGACACAAATAGAAAAACACATCCAAACAGTGAAATCATTGCAAAATCAAACACTGAGGTTACAGAAGTATATCTTATAAGATGTTAACTTTATTTGTGAGGTTTATGTTATGGGACAGTAGAAAATTGAAAAAAAATCAGAAAACAGCCGTATACTTGCTGAATGTGCACAAAAACAGACACAAATAGAAAAACACATCCAAACAGTGAAATCATTGCAAAATCAAACACTGAGGTTACAGAAGTATATCTTATAAGATGTTAACTTTATTTGTGAGGTTTATGTTATGGGACAGTAGAAAATTGAAAAAAATCAGAAAACAGCCGTATACTTGCTGAATGTGCACAAAAACAGACACAAATAGAAAAACACATCCAAACAGTGAAATCATTGCAAAATCAAACACTGAGGTTACAGAAGTATATCTTATAAGATGTTAACTTTATTTGTGAGGTTTATGTTATGGGCGAGGAGAAAATTGAAAAAAATCAGAAAACAGCCGTATACTTGCTGAATGTGCACAAAACAGACACAAATAGAAAAACACATCCAAACAGTGAAATCATTGCAAAATCAAACACTGAGGGTACAGAAGTATATCTTATAAG